>NC_092214.1:53620503-53658244 GCF_043381705.1 Parasteatoda tepidariorum
ATGTATATATATATATATATATATATAAAATTCAATATTAGGAATCATGAACTAAATTATCACTAATCATCCTCACGAATTAGAAGGAATTATTTGATCATTTGGAAATTTTATAAATTTTCAGGATTTGTTTAAGTACTAGCCAATTAATACTGACCGTAAATTTTTCTATTTATTGAGTACACATTTCAAGTTAAGTATATCTGTATGCATGCAAAAGCTTATTGGATATGAGCATTATATATTTTCACAGTTTAATAATTTTTCTGTATTTCATATAAAAGTAGTAGTTTTAACAAAATATTAAAAAGATTTGAAGTAAAATTCTTCAAATAAATTAGGGCAGAAAAAAAAAAACACATAGATTTCTTATAAAATTGACGTCACTAGTTTTGCCATTCCGTTACTTTGACATCCCTTTCATATTTTAGGCGAACCTGAAAAAAGGGGATAGGGGTTCGATTGGAAAAGTTTCAAACAGACACAAGTGTATGAGGTTATGAAAAAAGGGGGTCACGCGCAATAGGGGGTCTCATCCCCATCTTTTCTTTCTTCTTTTTTAGCCATATCATGATGAATGAGAAATGGTGGGAAGTAGATGCTGGTGAAAGGGGAAGCGGCAATGTCCGTGTTTATGGAAAAGACATCTAAAAAGAAGGCTGGACGACCATTTTATGTGAGCAATCAGGCGTAGATCATATTGTAACTCGTCTTTTTAGTGTAGCCTCCTTTTGATAACGTTTGGTTTCTTTTGGATATAAACCGGGGGACCACATATGATCTGCATTGTGAAAAATTGCAGCTTATATTTAAATTTCGATACATCTCAGTGTCCTTTGACAAAAAATTTGCCTCCATTTTTTACGTTAATTTTTAATGTGGGCAGCACGACAGCCTGGTAAGTAGCTACTTTTATGAAGTGGCCTATTCAAAAGGTTAAAAAAGTTGACCGATTCTCTGTAGGCTACAGATGATTATTGCTAACTTGTTGAAAAGTTTAGTTCTTGGGTTTGTTTGAAATACGTTTTAAGTAGCCATCATTAGAAGAAAAATAGTTTCATTTGTACTAGTATACTACTTTTATGAAATTGCTCATTCAAAAAGTTGAGGACGTTTACCGGCTATATACAGATTGTAGCAAATCATTAATTACCGATTGTAAGTTTTTATTTTTGTATTTATCTGAAATGTTTCAATTAGAGTCGCGATCATCATTTATAAAATAATTTCCATTTTAAAGGCATAAAATCAAACTGTTGTAAAAATCGCACGCAATGCTGACTTGAATCATAACCAATGAACTATAATATATTTTGCAAATACTACTAATTTTGTGTGTACTTCTTGATTGCTTAATATTTTTAAATTCGTAAAGAAAAAAAATGTCATTTTCAAAGTCTAACAAATATTATACAAAACTTATCGTAATTTTTCTTTAAACCATAATATTGTACAAATTTGCTTCAGACTTATATATGGTGAAATTTGAATCATATTATCTTTCAAATTAAACAATCTTTAACTTGTTTATTTGGTACTATAGTTCAACTTGGTATGGATATATGGTGAAATTTTGCTCTTGATAAAGGGTGAACTTTGCATGATATGATAGTTCCAGGTATTGATCCAGGTATCAGTAATGATGAGTAGATTTTTCTTATAGTGTAATGCTTGTAATTGATTGTATATAATGAAGTATCTAATTTTAAAATTTTTAATTTAAGAGACCGTTCAAAAAACATGAATACACCTTCTTAAAAATATGCTCTTTGATGAAGAAAAATTTGCTCATTTAAAAGATAAACGTTCTTCAATAAGAAAGGATAATTTTGTGTGAATTTTTTTTAATTAGATCCTCATCCTCTTACTACAGTAGGTTTTAATTTCTCAATTGGAAATTGTAAAAGAGGAGAGGAATCTTAAAACTGATCCATCGGACAGGCAAAGATTGAGTCGCGACGGCTCAGTGGTTAAAAATTGCTGACTGTTATTGTGAAAGACTGAAGTTCGATCTCCAGCAATCTGGACTGCAGCTTGTCTAGTAGTAAAGGTGACTTGTGCCAATGCTGACCTTGTTATCACAATATATACAATATTTCTGGCATTCACTTTTAATATTAAGCTGAAAAAATATACGAGAAAAGAATGCTAATTTCAATCTAATCTAATAGATTTTTACATTTTATTTGTCACCACTTTTTAAAATTTTAGGTTCACATAGGACACATTTTCATGATTTACATCAAAATATTATAATTATCTCTGTAAGGTAAGGGATTTAAAAATTTATTTCGAAGCTTAAAAGAATTCTCTAAATTTCTTAAGAGAAAAACCTCTTCAGTAAAATCAATGCCCATTTTAAATCATACAAATTGTTAATGCAGATGGGGAATTTTTTTTTAATAAATTCAGTTATTATTTTCCTCTATAACTTTAAAATTCCAAATTCCCATTGTACAATTTCCTCCCTTTTTATTCAAATACTTATTTGATAATCATAGCAGCATTTGTTATTTCAAAAATACAAAAATGGATTTTTTGTATGCCTTTTTAAAGGAATAAAAAGAAAATGAAACAGCTCTTTCAATAACAAGTTTGGTCACCGTATTTCATAAACATGTTTTTTAAAAAAAAATTTTATTTGCATTTCAATGCAAATAAAAAAATCGTAAATTGAAATGGATATTTTCCACTAAAGAGTTTTTGATTTTACTTAATGTATGCATCAAGTTTTATTCGAAGTTACCAATGTATGGAATCAACAATAGAGGGGCATTGACTGAATTATTGATGGAATACCAAGCCGGTGAACATGAAACGATGTTAAATCCATGGTATCAATGATGTATACTACTAACTATTTTTGCATGAAAATAAAAAGCCCTAGTATCCCATCAGTTAAAATCGATTGGGCTGATGTCAGGAACTCTAGGGCCCCGAGTTCAACTGTGCGTAAAATACAACCAGGCCTTTTTACAAAAGCATATTGGAAACATTTCCAATGTGAATAAATGCATGTAAAAAATTGGTAAAATCCATCTTTAAAACGAGCATATCATAAACGGGTCTTTTATATTCATAGTCCTTAAGCAAACATCCCACTCAGCTAGGTCCCCCCCCCTTTATTTTTTCAGACGGTCCCCCCCCATTATCGATCTACTGCTTTAAGGTGATTTTTTAGTACTCTTTTAAAAAGTGACCGCATTTCGGTAGTTTTTCCGCTACGGCAATATATTCATAAGGCTTACCTTAGAATAAAACCTTCCCTATTCGCAAAAAGGTTTCGAATCGTGTCGCTTCGACTATCATCCATCTCTGTAAACAAAGGTTCACAATGGCGTGACATTCGCTTCCTGTCCAATAGGGTGAAAGTATACTTTTTTTCTTACGTTTTCATATTTTTCTTTATAACTTCCGATTTTTGTAAAAATTCTCGCAATTTTTTTTCCTCTTTTTCTTTTTGATCTCTTACATCCACTTTGGCAATGTGTGTATTTAGAGCAAACATGCCCCTATAGAATCCTTTATCTACCAGCGAAAATTAATTTGTGACAGTTTGATCCATTCGATATATTCGAAAGTTTAAAATGAACTATGCCTTTCGATAAATGATCACGACCATATATTCCATGAGAAAAGATAACTTCCCGAAGCAGAATTTCCCGAAGCAAAGAGGGGGGCGGGCATTAAAGCAGTTGAAATAATTTATAACACTTCTTTTTTTTTGGCCAATGTAATAACGACAACTTTCTAGAATACAAGAACGAGACACTAGTTCAATAGTTTTCAGTAATTTATTTTTTGAGCATTCATTAGATTAATGTAGAGGGTGTTCTGTAATCACTACACTTTATGTATCATTTTAGAATCCTTTAGAAAATTGGATCTTTAAAAGTTGTATGGACATTAGGGATTACAAGTTATTATTCCAGAAAATTAAAAAATCGAAGCATTATCGAAACTTGATGAATCTTAATGTGGAATCCAAAATATATTCAAATTTTATTTTATAAATTCAAAATTAGTGAACTTTAGCTACCAAGCTGTCGAATATAATTCATAGAAACAATGAACATTTTAACAAGTGAAACTTGAAGATGCAAAAGTATAGCAAAAAACAAACATTTTTCTCAATCAAGGCTTTAATTTAATGAGCTCTGTGCTTTCATGTACCACAACATGATTTAAATTTTAACCCAACATTTTTATTTTATTTTATGAAATTCTAAAAATTTATCAGTGAATGTTAGAATATAATTTGCTTTTACCTTTAACATCGGCACTCACATAATCAAAATATCAGTCATTGATTAAAAAAAAAATAGAGTTTCTAAGAAATTTAAAAAATATTATGTTTTTAAAGAAGGGGTGAGGTAATTTAATTATAACTTTGTCACAAAAGTTTGTGGAGGGTGGAATTACAGACCACGTCAACCGTCATCTATGAAAAGGTACCCCGACACAGAGTCGGGTTAACATGTCTTATATACTAGTGAAATGCAGTTTCACTAGTATTAGTAGATACGCTACAAGTTAAATGTTTGATATAAGTTTCTAATGGTTTTAAATTAGATTTTTAAAAAAATAAAATAAATAGAAATGATAACTTTTGCAATCTCATTTTTTCTTCTGATTTTTAAAATATTAACAGAAAACTCTCTTATATATTACTAGTTAAGCAAAGCTATAAATAAGAGCAACAATTCTAAAGTGACTGAATTAACTTTGAAATATAATGATTCAGTATTCACTGATAATTATGATTTTTTTTTAAATTTAGGAAAACAAGCTCAAGAAAATTCTTTTTTAATTTAAAAAAAATAGTTAATTCAGAAAAGTGATGGTCTTATTTTATCTAATAAAAATAGCAATAGTTCCTCCATACAGTATTTAAAACTGAATACAATGGACAATTGCAGTCAATTTTTTTTATGTTCTTAATGAATTCAGAATGATGGAAAAGTCCTGAAAAACATCTTTTTACCTCCCAAAAAATGCTACTTTTTTAATTAAGAGCAATTAAAAATCGTGTACTTTCGTTTTCAGTTTAAAAAGGAAGTCACGTGACTTTTAAGAAAGTGACGCCATTCGAGCCTGACTCGCGTTTGTTTACACTTTTTCTCCTTGGTGATTTAACGCTTGTTTACGTGCCTAGTTGAACGTCGTTTGTTTTTTTAAAAATATATTTTAAAATCGAAGTGTATTGCTTCTAAAATAGAAGGACACTTTGGGGGAAGATCTTTGATATCTTTTTTACCTAAACTAGAAGCANTGCACCTCCTTGCCGACGCCCTTATTTACAGCTACAGTTTATAAATAAACAAATTTATACCTTTGAGCCTTTATGCCTTTGATTTCAGGCGAAATGAAATCTTGGTTCGTTCGAAAAAAATCCATAATCATCTCTTCAGTAACTTGCGGCAAATTGTCCGTTTGAGCTTTTTGAAACCCCTCTTCCATTTTGATTCTATATATGCAATAGATTTCAAAATATTTGCTGCTAAATACGCATTTAAATACACGCGGGAAAATTTGGAAAAAATAAGTTAAAGAAGAGCTAGTTAAAACCGCAAGAAAGAAAATACATAATAACAACGGGAAGGTCGTGAGGAGTAAGGCTCTAATGACGTCACACAAATCAGCGGTCGTTTTCGAGTGAGGGCGTTTTCGCTCAAATTAAAATATTAATAATTAAATAAATATTTATTTGTCAGAGTTAAAAATTATATTTTCGTAATCAGGAAATCAATCTTAAGAAGTAATGACTATAATTTGGAAAATTTAAGAGATGCTGCAATTGTCCATTAATCAAGTGACTTATTGTTTCGTNTACAAAGCAAAACTTTTTGTGAGAGACAAAAAGAAAAAGTAACTTACCCCTTTATTTCACACTTCCCTAAATAATTTATTTATTACATCGAAAATGCACCTTAATAAAAAGAATATTACCATGATTTATTTCAGTTTAGTAACTTATCATCAATAAAAAATAACAATAAAATCGAAATCCCCTGAATATCCTTCGATCTATTTAAAGGATTTTCAAATAGTAAATTATAATCTTCAAACTTAGAAGTTATCCAAGCAAAATACTAATAAATTATTTCTTAGTATTAAGCTACTGGATTACTCAAACATGAAAATCAGTCCTTTTTTCTCCAAAAAGATATTTACATCTGATTTCGTATCCTCAGAACTTATATGTTAACTATGATAGCCATGAATTGGAAAATTTAGCACCAATAAGCAAGAGAAAAGGAGACAACTTTGAAAACAAAATTATTCAAGTTTTTCTAAGGTTTTTTAGGTGAAAACTCAAGCATTAGCTCATTTATAATGTGAAATATTTACTGTAAGCGAAAGAGAGAGAAAAAAATAAGGAAAAGGAAACCTAGTATTTGCTTAAATAAAGGTTATTATAGTTTCTAGAATTCCCTGACAAATTTTTCTAAGAAACTCTAGATTTAATTAGAGGGTTAACATTATTTAGAGAACCTCATCCTAAGGTTAAAACAAACCGCAAGACCTCTAAACGTTTACAATCAGCTTCAACAAAATCATTCAGCAATCCAAAACTACGTCCCAGCGTCTACCCGTCTATAGAAGGGGCATATCTTACTGACCTCTAATACCAGGCCTTTAGTATTTAATCAGGGACCATAACCCGATCGTTAAAGTGAAACTTTACCCTTCTCCAAAACTGAGGTCTTTTAACTTTTTTTTTCACCCTTCACCATCAAGAATCTAATTCGTGGTTGTAGAAAACTATGATGGACGTATAAGAGCTATGTTCGTTCCAGTGAAACTTAACCTTTGACTTCGATATGAGTATGGGTGCATCAAGCTTCCGGGTGCAACAACACTTGGGTGATATGTTTTTAGTGTGCTGCGTATGTCACGGGGCCGATCTATATCAAGAATAATAAAGTTTCCCCTATACCATCTATAAAATTATTTAAAGGGGAGATCGTTCAGATGAGTAGCTTTTGAAGGGATCAACTTCTGTTGAGATTCATTACTTGAAGCAAGAATATGGAGCAAATTACGCTCCATAATTGCTCGCGCACTTTTCTTTTGGCAAAAACATTTTCTGGGGTGAAAATCGTTGCAGAAGGAACTGTACGAGTTCTTTGTTATTTTTGCTATCTTACTAATGGCTAAATTTTTCTAAATTTAATTGTTGACTTTTGAAAATTGCTGCAGAAAGAATGGCACGCACGAGTTCTCTGTTATTTGCTCTCCTATTGATGACCAACTTTTCTATATACTGTCGTTCAAATTTGCAGAAAACTTGTTTAGAGGAAATTTGTCTAGAAATCTGGAGTTAAAGAAAATTTCATCACAACTCTCCTTGTTGCTAAGCAACTGAGTAATGTTTAATAAAACTCTTCTCTACCATTACAGGATTTTCACTGTGGTTGTAAAGCAACGAACTTGTTTGACAGAGATTTTACCTTAGCACAGTAGAGTGTTTCGTTATTAGAATTTATTTACTTCAAAAACATATTAATATTTTTTATCGTATTGATCGATAAATCATCAATAGCTTATTAAAATCATTTAACTTTCCTGCCACAAGACATGGCAATTTTTTTACTGTAATATTCCTCTTAGTTTTTTTCTATGTGGTTTTCTCCTTGATTTCATGATGTTATTATTTTTGTTTTCTGCTGTGCAAAAGGCAAAAACGCGTTTTTAAGCTGTTAGACTTTCTTCGTGTTTTTTTAAAAGATTTATTTATTTATTTAAGTCTAAGGGACACACCAACAAGCCTACGATCACCCACATTTTTGATCCATATTGGAAAACTCATAAAATAACCCATGGTAAACGCGTAAAATTTTTAAAACATGATCAATACAAGGTACTTCCGTACATAAAACAGAAAATTTTAAATATTTTTTTCTTAAATATAGACTGTCCTATAAATATGACAGTAGTCCAATACACTACCAAAAGTTACAAAGGTTGCCTTATTTTACAAGAAATATTTTTATGAATTAAAAACTTAAAAACAGTCTCTACATAGTCTCAAACACAGTTTGCAAATTGTAGCAGATTTTCGTTTAAAAGATTTTAATTGCCATCGTCTTTAACGACCATCTGTGTTTTTTACTAACAAATTTTAAGGTCTTAAGGTAAACATTTCAAGGTCTTTATTATTCTGAAGAGCACCTCTTTGCTAATATTTTTTCTTGGAATTGATTCACCAAGGTGACTTACTAATTACTAATCTTCAAAATGAGAATCATGCCTGCCAAAATAGCGTACCATTCTTTCGTCAATAATTAGGTTTCGGAAAATATTCCAAATTATTGCAGTTCAATATTTAGTTCTTGAAAGAAATGGTTGAATTTTGAAAAACGATCCCCTTCGGTAAATTGTCATTGAAATGTAGGTATCTTTTCATGTCGAATTTTAATATTCCTTTCATTTCTTTCACCTTTAATTCAACTGTCTTATAAATAGGAAAGCAGTCTTATAAATAGGTTAATGAAGAAATTGAAAACAGTAACAAAGAAATCTAACCTCATGCAAAATGACAACTAAGTTCGTATGTGATAAAGAAGTTATTTCCCATCCAAGTGCTCAATATTCTGTTCCTTATATAACCTTATACGATATAATTTATGAAATAAAGTTTTAAAAAAAAATAAAAATTTTCAATTAAAAACCAGTGTTTTCTCTCAAAATTGCTTCTTTCATGAATTTTAAGACATCCTGCAGGAGTATGTTCAAACATTTACTCGTGCAAATATTTAAACTTAAAAGTAATTACTACAATTTAGATCCCCGGTGCTACACCGTTATCATTTCAAAGTAAAATCTTATTTAATCTTACACGATATAATTTATGAATCAATAGAAAAAATCAAAACTTTCAGTTAAAAACCAGTGCTTTCTATCAAAATCGCTTCTTTCGTGAATTTTAAGACACCCTGTATAAGTATGCTCAAACATTTTCTCGTGTAATTATTTTAACTTAAAACAATTACTACTATTCAGTATCCCAGCGTTACATCGTTATCATTGCAAAACAAAATCTTTCTTTGAGATTGAACAGTTTATATCACGTTATTTCCCTTTCCAGATATAATTAAGACCTTAAGTTCACTCCCTTTTCAGTATAAAATAAAATTACCCTCGTATCAAGATGAAATAAATCTCACTCCTTTGAAACCAAATTCTATAATGAATAGAGATTCATAACCTTTGATCAATAAAGAACGATTCCGAGACCTCTTCTATTCAAACAATTTATTTGCCGCGCCTTCTTCATCTGACTTTCAAAATATTCTGATTTCTTGAATCCATGAGGATTGTACCTACAAAGAATCAATGGTATGGAATATTAAGAGTCAAGAGTTAGTGGACATTTAAGAAATGTAATACGTGGGTGAAAAGTGGCTTTACCAATTCACCTTTTATTTCAGATGGAGACGTGTCAACGTGAATCATATTACAACAGATTCCAACCCACGTGAGAACACGCAATGGCGCCAAAAGAGCAGCTATATTTTCTCTCAACAAAAGTTAACTAGTCCAAGTGGAACGAATCGTAATGTCTTTTTCGGCTTCTTTTATTTTCAGAGCAATAAATATTCACCCGTAGCTACTCAAGGTAGAGAACACAACTAATTTATGAGAAATGCAGTCTTTTGCTACTATTTTCCATTTGTTTGTGATGTAGATACAAAAGGATTTGAATAAGTTACTTTGTCTGTAAATTGAACACGTTTTTATTCTAGATATTTTTCTTCTTTTTAATAGTTTAAATCTATTTAAGCTCAGCATTGATGTTTTGTCTTTTTGCGCTGATGATTTTAAACACACAACCATTGAGCTGTCTTCAAGAAATATTTGAGAAATATAAACTAATCAATAAAATGTTATAAAATTCGCAGCATTCCTATTTTTATTTCTTTAATCTTTTTTAATCTTGAATATCAAATGGATATCAAATGTATATATACTTGAAAAAACCCTGCAAACTCATAAAACTGATTTAAGAGTTTATTGCATAGAGCAGGGGTGGCGAACCTTTATACACCAACGTGCCATTTTTTCTTAAAAATTGTTTAATGAGGTCATAGACGTGCCGTCAAATAATTTTGACTTCATGATTATTGGGAAAATAATAATNTTTTTTTTTTTTTTTTTTTTTTTTTGCATTATTGTTTACAACCATTGAGCTGTCTTCAAGAAATATTTGAGAAATATAAATTAATCAATAAAATTTTATAAAATTCGCAGCTTTCCTATTTTTATTTCTTTAATCTTTTTTAATCTTGAATATCAAATGGATATCAAATGTACTTGAAAAAACCCTGCAAACTCATGAAACTGATTTAAGAGTTTATTGCAGAGAACATAGCTATTTTGAAAATGATACGAGTTCACAAATTTTCCTCCAGTTCGATGCATTTTAATCTTATTATATTCACCAAGTTAATGTAGTAGTTAGTTAAAAAGATTAAATACTGTTACATACCTTTAGCATCCTCATAATCAAAGTTGTCTTACTTTTCTACTTAATATATCACTGAAATTTTTTATAAAATTTGTGAGACGCAGTTTAACTAAAGACAGTGTTACAGAATTGTGCTTAATGGTTTCTAACTCAAATACTTATCACCCTATATGTGGTTGGCAATATAATCTAGTACAGCGGTTAACAAATGGTGTTCCGCGGAACCTTAGGATTTCGTGGAAAAGTATAAGGGGTTCCAGTTAGGACTTTTTTAAAAAGTTTTTCTAACATTTTTGAAACCTGTAATTACATTTAGATCCAATCAATAATACACTATTTACTTATTACTTTGGTTGACTTTACGGAATTATTGAAAGTAAAGTGACAAGGCACCTAAAGTGTGAATGAATTGCAAGTTTCTTTTTTCTTTATGAAAATATGATCTTTCTAGTAACAATGTATTGAATAAATTATGAAGAAAATAGGAATTTACAAAAATTGAAATAGCGTTTTCCATTGCGCTTTTCAAATAAATTAAAAAAACTAATTTTGCCAATAAAAAAATATTCTTCCCTAATAACTATTTTCAAAGTTTATTGCAGTTATTTTTAGTTATAATTTCAACTGAAATCATAATTCGTCTTATTTCATTCACTTTCAGCTTTTTTTATGTACACCAAAAACAAATTCAAATCTAGAGTAGGTTCAGCTCCAGAACTACTAATTAAACTGTCGGACTTAAAACCTGATTTAAGATTATTAAAGAAAAAACGCTAGCTATTTTATTTTAAATCCATCGTTGAACAGTCGACCCAATTTTTTTGAATTTACGACTACTAATGTTCAACTCCGTAACCTTGTAATTTTGAACCAATCTAGAAGACAAGGAAACTCCTGGATCTCCCTCAGATGCATGATTTGTTATGGGAACATGGAGGACTTTGTGACTCGAAAGATTTAACGTGCATCAGTCACCATTTACTACACGGGGAGTCTTCGGCCAGCGGGGATAGAACCCACGACCTCTTGGACATGGGCCCAGTGCCCTACCAACCACGCTATCCTGGCCCAAACGTTAATTATGAAATATTTTCAAAGTAAAGTAGTATTTTATTGGTTAATGCGCTCACTATTTTCTTTATATATTTTGTTTATAAAGTCGGGGTTCCGTCGAAAGAGGGTTCCATAGCCAAAAAAAAATTAGTAACCGCTGATCTAATACATCAAATCTTTTATGTGTGTCAAATTTTTCGAGGATTTTTTCAAACTATATTAACCTAATTCTACAGCCTAGCTTAAACAAGCTCAAATCAAACAAAAAGTTGAATAAATAATAAGTTACAAAACCTAGAACTTATTAAAAATTTTAAAATATTAAAACAAATTTTTTTTTTACTTTTTTGTTTGAAGAGTTAAATAAAGTTTCTTATTCAGTAAAAGAGATGTTAAATCATTCTTTTTGTAGCACAATCTATTTATAAAAAGAAGAGAAGCAATTTGCCATTCTCTACTAACAAACTAATAATTATAAATAAAAAAATAGCATTACGTTATGCATAAATGGCATTATGCATTAAAAATTAATTCAAGCTTGAATACTTTAGTATGTGACTTTAAGAACCACGGAAATGTATTTATAATTAATAATTAATTATAATATTAATAATTGTTAAATTAATAATTATGACTAAAGCTGTAATAACACTTTAACATAGCCTACCTTTTCATAGATACCTTTATATTTAAGCGTACTGCTCACAAAATAATGCATATTTTATAGCAAAATAATGTATTTCATTAAATGGGAATTAAGAAATGTTTAATATAATGTAAAATTTTGTATAATCATATAAAATATATAATTTTGATATAATTTACATGCTGCCTCAATTCAAATAATAGAAAACAGTATTCTTACCTGTAACACACTCACATTTAGGAAAACAATAAAATTTAAACTACATATTTTAATAAATATGTATTATAACAAATGCAGAATTATTTACTCTATTGGTTACTTGCCTAATAAAATCTGCATTTCGAGAATAATTTTCTTGTAAAAATCTGAAAACCACCCCGAATACGATAAATACTTTTATGAAAGTTAATATACCAAAAAATTTTTAAATTGATGTGGAATTTCTCAATTATGTAATATTTAGTGTTATAGATCCTTATACAATAAATCTGCATATGACCAGTTAAATTGAATCGATACACACTGAGAAAAAAAAAGTACGTTCGAAGCTACGAGAATATGGTAAAATTTACCGTGTTTCTGGATCCATGGGAACACCAAAAAGCTCGGTAATTTTTGTCGAATCGCTTTGCTAATGATTTTGGAAAACTAATGAATAATGAAAATATGATTTTATAATATGTGATAGAATTTGGTAAATGTGGTAATTTTATCATGATACCTTAGAGTACGGCACAAAAAGTATTTATTCGGAAAATTTTTTTTCAATTTCATATCGTTACCATGATGAACGGAAAAATCACCAAATACCGTATATTTTAGTTTTACTTACCAGAATTATAGTTCTTTTAATTATTATTATTATTTTTATTAGAAATGTCATTACCATACAGTATGGTAATTTTACCGGAATGTCTTATTCTGAGAGTGAGGCCTCACATTATATGATAAAAATTAAGTTTTTAATTTAATTAACGTGAGCTGGTACAATTTTTTTAGTATACTTTTTGATGGACAGACTTTTTACTTCGCCCAATAGTTCATATTAGTTTGTCAATGAATTGATTTCAATTAATTTAATGTAAGTAGCAATTTTGTTTTGAAGTATATTTGCAAGGAAAAAAATATTCAGAATATGTAATATATCACTGTTAGATAAATGTTTCACGTATTCTAAATGTATTATAAATGTGTTAATAAAGCAATGATCTCTGGTAAATATTTGTACTATGTACTATATTAAATACGTTCTGAATCCAAAAGAGCCATGTTAATTAGTTTAGTTGTCATTGAACTTTAATTTGATAATTTTTTGGAATATTTTTACATTTGCAGCATAATATTAAAATTAAAAGTAAAAATATGTTAACTGAATCGTCCAACTGTATCACGATAACTCTTTTAAGGGAAACTTGATAAGAGTACATTCAAAACTCTTAAACAATTTAGTTTCATTTTGAAACTATAAACTTTTATTACATTAATAGCAATAAGTTTTTAGAAACTTTTACTAGAACATTTTCTATTTCTATAACTAGCACAGTGTTTTTAGAACAGTATCATATAATGATTTGTTAAGTATACGAATGTTGCCTCAAACTGTTTTCATTGCAATTTAGTTAGATATTTAATTTCTTTTAATAGTTAAGTCCGTAATTGAAATAACTTGGTTATTTTATATTTTAATGTTCTCGGTGTGTTACGTTATTACGTATTATAAATGCGTTATAGAACAAATTCTTTTCTAAATCAATAAAAATTTGATAAAAAACGTGAAAATATTTGAAAGTTCATTAAGTGTGAACATCAAGTTTAGAATTATCAAGGAAACCAAAATTTATATATATACACATTAAATTGAAATGCTTCTGTTGAAAAAAAATTTCTGTTTATTTCTTTTTATTTGTCTGCTTCAGTGATAATGCGCCTTTTCAAAGAAAAAAAACTTCATTTGAATGTGGTTTTAGTTCGGTGAAGATGAAAAAAGGTTCCCGAGAATGAATTCGATCAAAAGTAGGCGTTCCGGAATACGTCAATCAACCGCCACATCTTCCACAATCCAGTCACGCACTTCTCTAGTATTGGTCGTCGAGCATGTGACGATTACACTTAATAGACCAATCACGAAAAGTTTTCACTCGGATCCTAAATTCTCTCTTTAAGCTGTGGAAATGACTATGATTTGGAGGCATCTCCCAGAAAATACTAGGCTGGTTAAATTTTGACTAAAGAACTCAAAAAAGGTTAAGTGGAGGTCAAGAAAGATAGGATAAGACTGAAATTGTCCTCTTCTGAAAATACTTCTTTGAGAACTCTCCACCCCTCTCATTATTAGGCTTATTCATACATTGATGAAAGTTTTATTTCAAAGAGACAGTTTTGATGAAATGATAAAAAGCTTTTAAAGTTAGAGCAAGAATACATCTTTTTGGGATACGTGTTATATCAGATTTTATTCTTTGAAAAACTTCTTTGAAGGAAATAAAATAAATCAGAAAAAAAAGATTGTTCTTTTATCTTACATAACTGAGCAATAAAGTATTTAATAAATATCTGTGTTTCGAGATTTTTCTCAAGCTTCCGTAAGAGAGTTGTTTTAAAAATCAGGCAATTGTATTCAATGAAGTGTAAAGTCATTTAAATATAGGGGTCAGGGACTGATTACAAAGGCAGACAATGCTTAGGCCAGGGGCTTTTCAATTTAAAGGACACCGAATGATATCGTAACAAAAATAATATGGAAAAATTATAATTTTTTTTAACGTTTTCCGAAAAATAAAAAAGCGTGAGACTTGATGTTTTCAGAAATATGAAGTAAACATGTGTTTATTGAATGCTAATCTTTTGAAAGCTGAATCTTGATTTAATATATTGAATTTGCTTTTAGTTTTTAAAAAGTTCTCCATTTATATTATATTATATATTAGTTTTTTTTAATAATTTGGGTATCTATTTAGTTTTTTTATAATAAGGGTTGTTAATTCTTCTTAAAAGTTATAATATTTTAATAAATTGAATGGATTGTAATTAAGAAACTTTATTTCTTGAAACTTTCGTCCAAAGTGCTAAATTGTTAATAGTTCTCATATTCACCCAAATTCCCTTTCTTACAGATAATTGAAAAAATAGTAAAAGTACGCAGAAAACAGAATGGTAAATGGTCTAGTTTTTTCTCTATAATGATTTTTTTTCAGTTGTGAATTGCTTTTCTTTATTCATTTATCAGTATTGTATAATTAATTAGATTCTCGTTATAAAATAAAGAAGACATAAATGCGACAAGTTTTAACATTAGATGGGCACAAAAAAAAGTTAAATATTGATTTACCTCGACTTAATGTTTAAATAGGTGCCCTAAATTATCCATAACCTTGGGTTGCTCTTTCTTAGTCAATCGGGCCTTGCTTGGGACAATATAATGATTAGTCACTTTTTCATACAAAAGTATCATTTTAAAATATATAAAAAAAAGTATTTTGTAGTATTTTTTTAGAGAGATAGTTTATAATTTTCTGGATTTTTTACTAGAAAACAACGCAATAGATAGAAAAATTTTATTGTCAAAATTAAAATCGTTGCGTTAAAAAAAAAAAAAAAAATACTGCTCAATTTGAAAATGTGGGTTATCACTTCTTTACACCAAATCCTTTAAGATGTGTTTAAACTTCCGAATTCACAGTTTACTGTTTTTATCAACATCGATACAAAACCTATCCATGAAGCTGAATTTGAAGATGTTATACTTACTCGTTATATTATTTTAAATTTTATAAATAAAACACAGAGAGTCTTAATGAGTCTAAGGAAAGAAAATCTTGGCATAATCTTCGACCCACGTGACTCGTTTAGTTACAAAATCTACTTTTGTAGAGGGGGAAAGAATTTGTTAAATACAGTAAAACCCCACTTCAGTGAACATTCAAGGGACCGAAATTTCGGTTGACTATAACCGGGAGTTCACTATATCCGTTTCGCAAACAATTTTAACTAATGGTTAAAATTGCAAAACTCCATCTTTTTATTATACATTATTTAAATAAATGACCAATAAAAAGAAATACAAAAATGACTGAAAAATAATAAGTAGTAACAAAAAATGTGATAACTTGCTTTTATTTTTTATTACTCTTCGTCTTGTGTACAAAAAGAAAATAAATTGTAATCTTTAGCTGATGCAAGGAAAAATTTGTCCATACATCAGCCTGGGTAGGCCTCTGTTTAGGGATGGAAAAGTGTGATAAAAAAAAGCAAACATGAAAAAATGCTTATAGCTACTTTCCACTCTATAGATGGTTTTAAAAAAGTATTTATTTTGAAATAAGTATTTATTTTGTATAAGTATTTATTTCGAAGTAGACATTTCAAAATTATTTTTAAAAAAATCAGTCGAAGACAGAAAAACGTTCATAATATCCAACTTCCTGACTTTTTTAGTTCACTATATCCATTAAAAATTACATTAGACGTGTATAGAGAGGCACGGGACCGAACATTTCGTTCACTATATTCGGGAGTTCACTGTAAACCGTGTTCACTATAGCGGGGTTTGACTGTATATCACATAATGCCATTTAATATTAAAATATTCCCACCCTCAACTTTCATTAAATTAAAAATTGCCATTCTCTGACAAAAATAAAATCCCATTTAATACGTGTTGTTATCCAGCTAATATTCTTTTCTTTACTTCCTACGTTTCATCTGAAGAGAAATGAGCGCGTTTTGTATGCGATTTGCTCAGATTGAGAGTTGCAAGATAAACGTGGAGTAAAATCCTTCCATAACCAGTATCTATAGGACAAATTTATAGCTTAGAGAAACTAATAAGTACTAACGGCTTATTTTCATAACAATGTCAAGTCGGTGTAACTCATAACTCAAACAATTTTCGACAAAAATCACTTTAAAAAAATACTCTTTAAATGCTACTTAATTCCGATCCATTTTCTAAAATTTTTCAAGCTGAAAAAAAGAAGAAAAAAGAACTAAATAAAGCACTATTTGGATTGTTGTAGAGTCAAGTGGATTATGATTTTGTATGCGATGAAAATTTTTGTACACACTTTATTTCAGGACAAAAAAAGGTTTTTGTGTTGTGTCTGTAAAAGAGATTTTATAACTCTAATATAAACAAAAAGACAATCGTGACAATGGAGCAGTTGAGAATTTAATCATTGCAGATTTATTAAATACATTCAACAAACGTGGTAAATATTAATAAATTGGATCTTGAATTAAATGCTATTACTTTCTAAACGCTATTTTATAGGGGACGATTATTATTTTATTTCCCACAAAACATCTTTCTTATTGAAAATAAAAAAAAGACTACTAATCTGAAGTAACTAATTGTTAACCTCCTTATAAAATTTTCAAATAATCGTTCTTTATATTTATTTAACTCATTGACGGTATGCAGATTTAGGAACATTTGCCTAAAATTTTAAGTTGAAATTCATTTAAATGAGTTAGATACAGCAAATTTTGCTTATGGAATAAAGTACTTTTACTAATTTTAAATTTTCTCATATTTTTTTTCATTTTCAGTGTTGTAAAATAACTTGTCCAATTTTAATCTCATTTAAGTAAAAATGCCACATCGTGTTTAAATACAAAACCTATTTAAATTTTCCACAGGTTTTTGTTTTGGGGTTATAATTTTTTATTAATTTAGTAACAAAGTTTCATTTTCAAGGAATTTTTCGTTCAATATTTCACCTTATTGTTTTAAAGGAAGAAAAAGGTAAACCCAATACCAGCTGAAACTTCATTAATAAATCTATAATGTTTTATGTCATCGACCATTCAAGCAAAAGTTTTGCATAATTTACCTTGCTATCAATTTTGCAAGTTATGCAAATAATTTCAAAACATGTAATATAAAAGTGAAATCTGAGTAAATTTGTGTTTACGTGTTCCGATTTATTATGCAATCAATAAATTCACCTAAAAATAAAGCATTTTTGAGATAATCACAGCGTTGTTCTATTTCAAGTTGATTAGCAATTATGGCTATTTAAGGTGTGAACTGAAAATTAATGATGGTATTAGCATAACTTTTAAATTTTCTGAAACAAAGGAGGATAATGGAAATATTTAACATTTGCTTAATTTGCCTTCATTCAAAACCGGGCCAATTCAGTTGGAAGCAATTACAATTAGGAAAATTTTATTTATAACTAACTGAATGGAAAATTGCTCATTATAAAGGCTCATAGCTGCGCCGTCATGCAATAAGTTGCATTAAGTATTTCCGCAATTTTTTAAGTATGACTTGAATTTTTCTCATTTTGCAACGGAGTATAAGAAACATTGTTCTCCGGAAAATTAAAATCATAAATTTTTTTAGATCAAATTGCCGTCTTTATATTCGCACAACATTATCTAGTTACATCTTTGTCGACCGAAGGATTCCTAAATAATAATAACAATAATAATAATAATAATAATAATGATTGATAATTAAAAAAAAGTAAATTGCGTTCCCCATTTCAGTTGTTCGAAAATGCTTTTCTACATGGAGAAAAAATATTCAGGTAGAATTACCGTGTGGTATGATAATGCCGTTTCTGGTAAAAATAAATAAATAATAAATTTGGTAATAAAAACCAAAATATACGGCATTTAAGCTATTCATTTCATAATTTTTCCTTTCATATGTTAAAGGTTTACCGGCAATTCAGATTTTCAAAATTATAATTCTTATAATCACAAATTTAGTAAAAAATTACAAAGTCAAAAAGTAAATTTAACCAAATAAATTGTTTTTATGCCATGCTGTAAGGTATCATGTTAGAATTTCTAAATTTTACTACATTTACCAAATTTTGTCATATATTATAAAATGTTATTTCATCGTTAATTTTACTCAAAATCATTACTAAAGTGACTCGGTAAAAATTACCGAGCTTTTTGATGTCCCACCACTAAAATGTAGATTTTACCATATTCTGGCTTGATCATACTTTTTTTCTATAAATGTTAATAAATCTCAGATTAGGCCACTATTTGGTAGATTAAAAAATGTTCAATACTTTCCATTTGTCATATTAATCTCACATAATATAATAGCTGTAGGAAAATTATGCAAAATGGTCACAGTTACTTCGAGATACACACGATTTCCATTTATCACTTAATTTGAACATAGATAACTCAAACTATTGGGATTTGCAATTAATCCCCTAGAATAGATAAATTTAATTAAAGAACTGTAGGCGTTTTAGGAGTATGAGTGCTATTCACTTACAATAGTTTTGAAATTCCTTTCTCAATTTGTTTCAATTTCATTCTTAGAGACATTGGCAAAAGCAATAAGATGTAACCTTTCTCCCACTTTCATAAACTAATTATACCCATATTATTAGTCTATGCCCCCCTTAATGGTTTCAATAACTATTTTTTAGTAATACTTTTTAAGTCAATAAGAGCTGTATTTGTCTACAAAACAATCGTAAATTTGTGGGCCACAAAATAAATGCTCTCTCCAAAATCATCAAAACTTAAAGCATAATATATTGTTACTTATTACCTGATAGTTTTTCACGTTAAGTTAAAACAAAGAAAATAAAAATCCCGTTCTTGTTGATTCAAATTTTGGATAATTCAAATATTATTATTACTTACGAACTCTAATGAATTTGAATTTAAAAAGTTAGCTGCAAAAAAACAATTATGTTTCGAAAGTTATAAATGTTGAAAGAGTTTAAAAACCTTTCAATTTCTTATGGTTCGAAATAATATGCTATGAGCAGCAGACTCTTACGCAACACTAAACATTCACTAAAAACTAGTATCTTCAAGCTCCTGACGTTAATTTTAGTTCCAAGATCAAGAACGCTTAACTTATTTGTACTTATACCAATCCTCGTTTTTTTTCTATAAATACAATGAAAGTGGTTGCGAAAATTTTGTATTAAAATTTGTATTCAGCATCTTTACACACTTTACAGTACAAATACTTCACTTCCGGGAGTTAACCAAGTTAAGGAGGGGGGAGGGGCCTAGTTTAGAATAAATAGTTAGGCTTTGCATACTATCAAAAAAAAATTTTTTATGTTTTCGATAAAAATTGCTTTTCTTGAGGTATATTCGAGTTTTAAAAATTTTTCCCAATTTTATTTTTGAGATTACATCAACCACTGCTAAACAAAATGCTCAGCTCTGTAAGTCAAATTCGAGTATTTCCAATCTGCAATAATACAAATCTGCAATAAAAAATAAGGCATGCAATTTCATATTAATTCGGCCACCCCTAGACTGTAAAAAATTTTGGCTTATAGTTGCCACCATTTTTGGTGTTGGGGAAAACTGAAATTTAGTCACATTTTTAATTTACTTTTTCACTGTTACAGTTCTATTTATTCATTTTGTGCTTCTTTGTTTACTGAAAACACGTATTTTAATGCTCATAAGAATCAATTTAATGGCTTCTTCACAAAAACATTTCGTTTTAAAGCATGCACGCGTTTAATAATACATTCGAACTAATTCTTTTAACCAATTGTCATTTTAACTCAATTTTATATGTATATATACACTCATGGACAAAAAAATTAGAGCACCTAGAAGGAGTCGTCAAAAAGAAACGAAATTTTACATACATATTGACTACTTTGATATAAGTAAATGATTAGAAAATCAAAGAAAAGCGATAATCTTTGATTTTCTAATCATTTATTTATATCAAAGTAGTCATCACGTATGTAAAGTTTCGTTTCATTTTCTCAATACCAAAAATGGTGGCAACTATTCACCAGAATTTTTTACAGTATAGGAGGTTGGGTTTGGTAACATTGAACGCAACTTTTGAAAATGACACGCGTGTATCTTCATACTTTTTAATCTGGTGTGAGTTTCTCGAGATATTTGACCGTTTCCTACTTTTCGGACACCCTGTATAATAATAGATTACAGATAGATATTATAAGTCTGAGATGCTTTCTAATAATCTTTGAGGTGCCACGCCTGGCGGGAACTCCTTATATAAAGCATTGTTTTTCAGGATATGAGAAACATCAAAGATGAAAGAATATGTTCCTCGAGAGCAAATGTATAAAGTAACTCATCCGCAAAAGCTTTTATCATGCTTATTTACAAACTCTTTTCTCTTTTTATAGCATGTCTCCCTGTTCCTATTTTTATAGTAATTAACAGATAGGATTAGCTGCATCTTACCCCTGAAAATATAATGACGATGCACCTTTTTTTAATTATTAAGTTAAACTTTTAACCGATTACACATTGTCAGAAATTTCTCACAAAAAAATGGTTAAATAAAAATTTATTAGTTATTTTACCATATCTAAACAAAACAGTTAAATGACAGTAAATAAGATTGTATTCAAACTGTTAACTGTGAGGAAAACCGTTTATTAACTGCTTTCTCGTAATAAGGTTAAGCAACCAGAATTTTATCATACCAACTAGGCCCACCTAATGAAGCCACTTAGCTGGACACTTATTATAGTCGAGAAGACAAATCTGTCAGCCTCGTGACAGATAGAACGGGGGTTCGAGTTCCAGCGTTGACATTGAAACATTTTCTCAGTTTTTTTCAGCATATGAAGAGTTTTCAATGTCTTGCACTTTTCAATTTGTGATCCTGGACTATTAGAATACGATACTCTCATTCATGCATCGATGGCAGCACCATACAGCTCATATCTTATAATAATGGAAACAAGCAAAAAAATTAATTAAACCCACGGTTCATTTAATATAACACCACCCAACCATAATCTAGCTCCACTATCAATTAAATTTCTCTTTTATGGTTTTGAAACCATGCTAGTTGTAAATGGTTAAAAAATCGCATAATTTCGCAATCATGATTTTTTGATCATTCTAATTGTAAACGGTTTTAAAACTGTAAAGATAAAAAATGCTCTTCACCGTAAACCTTACGGTTAATTGGATGGACATACTGGTTCCGGTTATTTTACCGTAATTTTAGAATGACAATTCTAACAGTGCATATCATAACACGACTTTTAATAAGCAATTTTGACAACATGTCTTTTATAGATCTTTAATTTTTAAATCTTTTTTGTTAGCAGTTATGATCAATGATACTAGAAATCAAGTTATATTCAAAGTATTTTGTACTAAATTATTTCTAGTATGGCATTGAAATAAACTGGAAAAAAATAAGGAAATATCTTCTCAGAAAAAAACACAATACACATTTAAAAAATTTTTTTATCCTATGTCGCCACATTAAATGAGTCAATTTAGAAATTAAAACCAGAAATGGTCTTTAATTTTACAATCAGTTTTGATTTATGTCTAGTTGTCTCGTAATGCTAAGTGTAAATAGATTGATGTTGATAAACTTAATATTTCTAACTGATTTTTCCTAAAAGCTAGCGCCAGTATTTAATTTGCAAATAAAGTACTCGAGCAGCAACCATTTGTCGTTCAAGGAAGTAATGGAGGTTAAGGTTCCATAATTTTGAGATCAACGAAATGATGGTAGTAGTCTGATCAGCATCGCGTGCTAACCGCCTTAATTTTACAGATATGCCCATCTATCTGAAGCTAAGATTTTTTAAATAGTATTTTAGAATAATTTATGTAAAATAATTCAAAGAGGCCATAGTGTGAGGTTAAAACGAATTTAGTTGTTTCAGAATGATTTAAGAAGAATTGGATATGCCCTCTCGATTAGTGTAAAAGTGATAATTTTTTTTTCTCAGAAAATAATTTAAGAAAAATTTTTTTCATTTGATTAGTTTGATACAAGGATCTTTTTTTTTCATTTGCAGTTTTGCAAGAGATTCTTTTTCTAAAAAACTTCTTACATTTGAATTCAATTTCAAAATTCAAGTTTTTGAAATACCGAAAACCTAATTCTTAAAATTTTCCAGATTAAGAGATAAATGATTGAAATAGATAGTTTTTGAAAACTGATTCAGTAGTTCCTAAAAGGGGCGTCAAATTTAACTGCTTTTACTACTACGCCTCTACCTCTTGAAATCATTAAATGGTTTCTCCTAAAACCAATTTCATTTATGACTTTCTTTTTAAAAAATAGAAGCTTCTATCAAGTCAATATTTTATGAGAAAATTGGATGGAACAAATTACAATAAATCGTGGAATTGGTACAAATTAAGATATGGTGCAATTGATTTACTTGAAATTGAACGAAACATATTCATATGCAAATCAAAAGAGATAAACTGAATCATTAATCTTGATGGATAAATTGACAGAAACCTCATACATACATCAATAAAAATAGACTTTTTAAAGATTAACAATAACTATTTTTAAAGTGAATATATAATACATATTGCTATAAGCCATTTCTTTTCACTCTTGGAGCCATTAAATGGAACCCTTTAAAACCATTTCATTTTGGATTTTTTTTAAAAGCTTTTCTTGATGTCAGTATTTTATGAGAAAATTGGCTAGAACACATCGCAGCAATTGGTACAAAATACTATTTGGGGGAATTGATGTATTTGAAATTGAACTGAAAACCACAGGCAAATTAAAAGAGGTTAACTGAATCCTTAAGCTTGATAGATAAATTGACAGAAACTTAATTGATAGATAAATTGACTTAAACTTGATAGATACATTGACAGAAACTTTCTACTTTCATCAAGAAAATTAGACTTAATGAAGATTAATAATTACTATTTTTAAAATAAATAGATAATGTGTATTGTTACTAACTGTTTTTTCTTTCACCCTCTAAACGTTATGATAGTTCAAGTAACTGTTCTAAGGTTTATCTGAATGTCATTTTCACCTTGTCTAAGGAAGGTACTTAAGTTTAAAAGATTTTATTTAAGACTAATGTTCTTTACAGACAAACATTTCAAGCACATCTTACGTAAAAGATGCGTTGAATTTGGCAATCAAATTTTGCCCGTTTGAAAACAATTAAAGAATTTTTTTTTATCAAAGAAAAGTTTTAATTTTATTCAACAAAATAATTTAAAATTATTTTAAAAATGTACAATTTTGCTCATATAAGTGCATATTTTTAATGAAATTAAGCCTCTCATACCTTCAAAATATTTTCTTAAACAAAGCACTTGTTACTTAATTAATTATTATGCTGCAATAATTTCAAAGACATACAGAACTTAGGAGCTAATTTTAACATTGTTCTCATTAAAATAAAGAAACTAAATTCATAGTTTACCTAAATTCTAACTTTAAAAAAAAACATACATAACATTACGAAATCGGAATTTAAAAAAAATTATTATATTTGCGACTCACCGTAAATATAAATGTTTGTGTTATATGTTTGTGATACCACCTATTCATGTTGGAGGAAATCGTGACTGTTATGTTATTGCTAACATATAATGAATAAAAAATATTGAGATCATACGATCCACTATTTACAGCAAAAACATAACCTGCTTGTTTCCAAAAATATAATCCACGTATTTTTGTTGAAGAGTGACCTTCAAAGTTGGGGAAGTAAGTATAGAGGCCTCATTTTCACAAACAATCCCCATAAAATGGACAGGATATTAAATTTCCTATCGGAACATGCTGGTCTATTTGGAGCTTCGGGTAGACTTCTTATCTATTCTATCTCATACAACCTTGAAAACGTTATTATCACAATTCTACATTTCTGCGAACTATATTGGTCTCAGAAAACCTTTTTGTTTGCGTGCATATTTCAGAAATATACGGGTAGCAACTAGGAGTTCTGCAATTGTTGTTAGCTGGATTACTTTTTTCTTCTTCTTTCGTTTCTCTATCGTATTAATTTTTTGCTCAAAACATCGCCCAAAAATAATTTGAAGCCTTGGATAAGAGAGAGTGCATTTCAATAGACGTAATTTGTAAAAGCGTGCCCTATTGCGGTGATTTATGAGTTTTTGCAAAGCTTTTTTAACTACCTTCTACTTATTTCTCTGCGATTTATAGTGTTTACTCACCGAAACTACTTATTTCTCGGATTTCATTTTAGGCTGGGTTCATGAAAAAATTTAAAAGTGTTTAGGGTAAATAACAATTTAAAGCTAAAAAAATATTTAATGAGTGTCGTTGGTAGGAAGGTAAATTTATATTATTTATATTTTTTCATTTCAATTTTTTTCAAACGTTTAATTCAAATAAGGTAGAAATAAATTAAAAGTGCGCTATAGTATTTTCCATAGACGGAAATTGCGCATAGTAATATTTTAAATGTTTATTGGTGGAATGATTGAAATGCTATAAAATTTGCGTAGTTCGAAAAATAAATAATCTGAAGAAATTAATAAGCTTATAAAATGCATTCAATATCCGACCTAAATTAAAGGAGAGGAAGGCGAAGACATTTTCACAATATATGATACTTAAAAATTGAGAAATGATAAGATAATTTAAATTATAAAGAATTTTTACTGAAAAGTATGCTATCGTATTTTCCATGGACGGAAGTAGTGCATAGTAATATTTCAAATCCTTATTGGAGACAATTACAGAAATTTCAGAGAATTTTTAAAATGGTTGCAAAATTTGCGAGTTTTAAAAAATAATTATTATTAAAAAATTAATAAGTTTATAAAAGGACCCAACGTGAAGTAAAAGAGTGTAGGTAAACACGTTTAACTTTTGGTATATAAAAAATGAAAAAATATTAGATAATAGTTTAAGTTGCATAGAATTTTAAATAAGTAAGCTATCGTATTTTCCATAAACGGAAATAGTGCATAGCAGTCTTTTAAATATTTATTGGCAACAACTACAGAAATTGTATAGAGTTTTTGAGATGCTATAAAATTTGTATAATTAGAAAAATAATTATTGTAGTAAAAAAAATTAATTAGCTTATAAATGGATTCAGCTATTCGACATTGATTAAATGGTGGAGGGCAAACGCGTTCAACATTTTTGTACATAAAATATGAAAAATAATAAGATGATAATTTAAATTACAAGGAATTCTATTATGCCTTTAAGTGACACGAAAATTCTTTCAATATATTTCTTTAGCGTCTAAAATTCAAAATATAGTTATAATATTTTGAAAATATTTAACGTTTCCCAAAATATGTACACACGTTATAGAGTGTAAAATAAAAAACAGGGCATCATTCTAACTTTTGATCGAATTGAATTATCACGTACTAAAAAATCAACCTTAAAAATGCTAAGTAATTTGTGCATGTGATATTTTAAGATACAAAATCATATTATGAAAAAAAAAAAAATCTCTGAATGAACATTGGATGGATGATTTTTCCGATGGATTTGAATTTCTGACCCTCAATATCTGTTGGTGCCGAGTATTAGAAAATGTATGGTCCCTACAGTTTATTCGCAAGAAAGGTCGTAGTTTAATACTACTTAATGTGAAATTCATTTTTTCGCGTATTTTGACAAATCTTTGAAACTATTTAAGGTGATAAAAAAAATTGCGCATAATTGTGAAACTCATTTATCTAAAGTTAATTTCAAGCAAAATATAAAATTTTAAGATTTATTATGTTTCGGTTAATTAAATAATGGTGGAAAATAAAATTTTAAACTGTAAGGTATGCTGTAAAAAAAATCGTTCGTATTTTACAGCAAAAGTTGCTGGCACCACAACTGTCAGAGGGTGCTGTAAATTGTTTTGAATATTACAGCAAACTGCTGTAAAATTAACTACAAAGTTGCTGTTTTGAACATTGCAGTAAACTGCTGTCGATATAACAATCTCTGTCAAACTTATTTGGAAAATTAAAGTGTAATCTTATCTATGCAAGCCACACAAAGAACCATTTTATAGTTTATAGTTAAATCATATAGGAAAGTTGCCTAAATCGTAAAACTTCTCACACATGAATTTCATCAGTTACAAATCACTGACAATTACATTCAAAATATTATTCTGCTACCTATATGTTTTTTTTGGTAATAATGTTCGAGGGGTAAGTTCTGAAAATTAATTTCTTTGCAAAGTCTGCAAGTGGTACGATTTAAGATACCAGTTGTCTAAATCGTATCACCTGCTCCCTTAGTCATACCTGCCTCAAAAATACTAAATATTTATTATTAAGTGAATAACTATTCCACGTGTAGCCTAAAACAATTATTTAATAGAATATGAAATGTGATATCTTAGTAGTAAGCAGTTACGTGTATATAGCAGTTAGCACTATTATAGGCGATTACCATACAATACAGCCGGTACCATCACAAAACTGTTGCTCTTCTTTTTATTGATATTTTGCGGTATTTTCACTATTAACATAGAGGGCGCTGGCTAAAGATGGCCAAAACTCAACCTAACTGTCATGAAAACTATTACGAACTTACAAGAGAGTCCAAGCAATGCTACGTTAGAGTGACTTTCAAATTATAAAATATTAAAACGCAAATGTTTTTAATTTTACAAAACTGTGGTAATTCTTCATGCTGATATTTTTCGTCTTTTTCAAAAGTAGTGGATGGCGAGGGCAAGAGTTGGACAAATTTTAAACTAATCATCAAAAAAACTTTTAAACGCTCTGAACAGTTTTGAAATAGTATATTATTAATTTTAAAGCTTTAAATACATAAAGGAAAATGTCAATTTATTTCTATAGAAGAAATGTGATCAAGAAAATGTGTACTTATTTTCAAAGAACAGTGTTTAAAAAATGTGGATTCATTAAAAAATAAAAAAACATCATCAAGAAAATGTGGATTTATTTATGCAGAACAGTATTAGGAAAATGTGGATTTATTTATAGAGAACAGTATCAAGAAAATGTGGAATTACTTATATAGAACAGTATCAAGAAAATATGGATTTATTTATATGGAATGTGGATTTATGCATGTCAATTTCACTTATTTTATTAAAAATATAGCATGATTTTTTTCAAAATTAACTAGTATTTATTATTTATGATTAACTGTTTCCGATGTTTTTGTTTACACAGCAATTTCACGTTATAACATTCATGATTGCTTGTACGGCTGGGATCGTTATATCAAGCGTCGATTATAGGTTTAAATAAAGTCTTACATACATGTATCAGTCCCAATTTTAAAAAAGGAAAAAAATCATATGTCATCATTGTCAACGCTGGCTAGATGAAAAACACCAATAAGCACTCAGAAAATAAAGCTGTGGTAACCTCTGTTTACAAACATATACAGTTTAGAAAGTTAAGACTTAGGTAATAAATTACTTGAAGTGACAGTATGTGGAATTAATATTTCTTTTTTCAACTTGGGAAACAGGTTAACGCAGCTGAATTGAAAATGAAAGTAAATTTATCTTTAGGTGTTAAAAGTATATTTATTATATGTTTACAGTTGGAACTCTGAAAGAAAATTTAACAGCCTATAAAGATTCTAGTGTAAGGTTCTTCGAGATAGGGTTGGGTTGTCTAAAAAAATAATTAATTATATCTGGAATTATAATATTTTTATTTGCAAGGTAATTTATCTAACATGCTGCCAGCTAGTAATTAACATAAAGATAATTTTTCAAACATTTTCGTTAGAAATAAGTAATACATTTAAGATTAATAATTATTATTGATAATATCAGTGATATTGATTGCAAATTGTATTTTTGATCTAATCACTTTTAATAATTACCCACCGTTTAATTTAGAAATATCTTTATATTTTTGTTAAACATATAAAGGGATTTTGCCTAATAAAGATATCAGTCTCACTTTTTCCTTTTTACATCTAATTGTTCTTAGCATTGTTTTCAGGTAGGTACTTTGCAAATTTTTGGAACTACGACAAGATGAAAAAACAATATAGTCATAAACTTATTATTGCTTAGCCGTAAATCGTGTTGTTTTTTAAACAAAAAACGAAAACTCTTAAAAAAATCAAAAGAACAATTTATATATATATATATATATATCNTCCCTTTTTATTTATTAATGAACCATAATCAACTTAACACTTAAAGCGTCCATTTATTAATAGAATTTAAAAGATAAATGATAAATTAAAATGATACTTAATAATATGTTACAAAAAATAAAATGTGTGAGCTTCTGAGGCTATTTAAAACCTGTCCCTAAAAAACAACGCAATCACTACGGAGTTCAGCAATAAAAAACGAAAATAGAGGATAAAAGATTGTACTTAGAGTAAAGAATTGTACAAAAATGTTAACAGATTTTTCCTGAAAGTTTGAAACAATTTTACTTAAAAATTCTTGTAACTGATGACTATTTAAAAGTAGATTAGCAACATCAACACATTCTCTTATTAATAATGCATAACTTACCTAATGTAACTGAATGCTTGAAAATTTGTAATCTCATTTAAGTTGCAGTTTTAATATGGTGCCAAATTGAGCAATATTAGTGAAACTTGATTAAATGATACCGTGTTTCCGTATAACACCTTTTTAGAGATGCAGCAAAGTGGCACCGTACTATGGTTCAAGGTAAGCATATTATGGTTAAACTTTAAACTTTTTTTTCATTAGTATTATTCTTAAAAATGTCATAAAATCTGAGTTCTGATTCGGCACCTTAACCTTCCAAGAAAAAAAAATTGTTTTTAAGTAGAAAAAAAAAATGTTCCCAAATAGCGTACACGTCTGAGATACAGCTACCAGCGTGATTAATTTCTTGCCTCACTTTTCCTTTATCAAAATAAATAAATAAATAAATAAATAATGATAAATATAAAAGAAATAAAAAAAATTACGTTCCTCATGTTGCACAGGTACCAGTTTAAAATTTTTTTACTTTTTTTACAACCGTCGCTGAACATCCGACCCAATTTTTGGGCTTACGACTGCAAATGTTCAACTCCGTAGCCTTCAAATTTTGAACCCAATCCAGAAGACAATGGAACTCCTGGAGGGGAGGGGATTATAGGGAGAAATTAGCTTTCATGGAGGACTTTTGATGGAACTAACCTGTAGTTGTGTTACATGGAGAGGAAGACCTCGAGAACCTCCCACGGTTAGCCTAACGGCAAGGGGACTCTAACCCATGATCCGTCTACCACTGAGGATATTTCACGTCAGTACTGTGGTCGGTGCGAACCGGATGAGGAGTTCATATCAACCAGCCATTGCTGGGATTCGAACCCGATTCACCTCATTGGAAGGCGAATGCTCTATCCCCTGAGCCATCACGGCTCGGAGTACAAATTAGTTAGCATTAAACTAACGGGGGAGATCTTCATGTCTTTCGCGTACTATTACTTAAATAAGTATCACGTCATTTAAAATATCTCCAGCCCTAACAAAAACATATTTACCAATACTCGACACAGGAGTTCCTTTGCCTTCTGAATTGTGCTCAAAATATTTTTTTCAGCAGTAATAAAATGAAAAAAAAATTTTTTTGATATAAGTGGAATTTTATCTCTAACACATTCTTCAATGAATGATCATAATATTGAGATGATATCAAATTTAAATCGTGATTAAACAAACACTTACCCTAACCATAAACATCTGTCTAAACAAGCCCTCTTAAAAAAATTTAATTCAAAATAACAATTATCAGCTTCCCACCTTCGCGCCATAATGCCCGAAGACTAGAGGTTTATGAAAAATATAAAGAAACAATAAAACACGGTTAAAAAATTAAGAAACAAAAAAGACCATTCTCTCTTCTGTAACCTGCCCCTACGCAGGGGTGAAGGGTCATAACAGGGTTCTCGAAGTGCACACAGGAACCACCCCCTTTCCGGCAGTTGCAAAAATGTCAAGTGTTGACTAGCGTTAGTCGGCAGGTAGTCTTAGGTAAAAGCAACGAAAAGAAAATATTCTTCAACCTTTAATCTGCTCTTAGAAATTTTTTACCTCCTTTTTGCTCCTCCTAACTTTACTACCCTCCCTCCTTCTTTTTACGTTGAGTCACGAAATATCTTTTTTTTTTATTTTTTGTTTTTGTACATGACTTTTATCATTTACTTTTTATAAGACTTGTTCGACGTTCACTTTTGGGCTGAAAGAGTAAACAAGACGAAACTTCCGAAAATAGAATTGCTTATAAATAATATTTGATTATTTTAATGCGTGTTTTTTATTATAAAAACAGTTTTTTTGTGTTGTTATTTAACGTTTTTACACATTCCCTAGAATATCCGACATAAAAGTTTAGAATTTTTCAAAGAGAATTTTGAATGATAGTTCCTGAGAATTTGAAAACTGAATGAACTGAATTTTAAAAACACGATTTTTTAAAACTTGATTTCTGAAGAACTATTCGACTGCTTTCGACAAATTTTGTATTTTGCAATCTAAAGTTACATTCTTTAAAATGACATAAAAAATGTATACCTTACAATTCAACATGTTTGCGACTATTATTAAATAAAGTAATAAATATTTACTAGAAGCTATTTTTTGCATGGAATTGTCTTTGGATAAACGAATTTAATAATCGTGTTTAAAAACTTTCCGATTCGCTAAAAAGGTTTTCGAGGTATGGCGAAATACGGAATTGTAAAGTTAACATTAAGACGTCCAAGCCGTCCTAACCAAACTATTGGGACAATATTTCGAATCCCTCGAAAAAAGGTATGTTTATTAAAATAAAAAAGTACGTTTTTGTGTCTAATTTCGTAACTTAAAAATATTACCTGCACTAAATAATTAGCATATTCGAGGTCACCATTAAGATTTCGAGGTCACCTCAAACCATTAAGATTGCCCTCAGACGTGAAGATCCGATTATTAAATCAAAAGTTATTCACGGTGATCTGTTTTTCTTTTGCACACTGTCCAACTTTTAGGATTTCACATCTTTTGCCACAGCATATTTATGTTATTTTATGTTATTTTATCTAGGAATCTAAAGTTTTAGACATTGTCCAATGAGACGTACTACTCATACTTTCCAACAACTTTTTTTTATCAAGTATTATCTAAAGTTTCAGACATTGACCAATGAGACGTACTACTCATACTTTCAACAACTATTTTTCTTATCAAGTATTATCTAAAGTTTCAGACATTGTCCAATGAGACGTACTACACATACTTCCCAACAACTTTTTTTCTTATCACGTATTATCTAAAGTTTTAGACATTGTCCAATGAGGCGTACTACACATACTTCCCAACAACTTTTTTTATCACGTATTTTCTAAAGTTTTGGACATTGTCCAATGAAACTAACTAGAAATTCTTATCGAATTTTCACATTACTTCAATATCTATTTTATTCTCGATTATCCTACACTAACTTTGGTATCCAATGAAGCATTTCTCTTCCCAGATTAGCTTTCACTTGAAATATCAAATAAAACTATGAATTATTATTCCTTTTCATGCATTGCCTAATTATGTGCATAAAATTTTGTCACGTGGTATGTTTTTAATTCTACAAAACGATGTATGATGCATAACGATGATGTAACGATGTTTATTTTTAATTCTGCAATACGAAAATATGTTTTTTCTTTTTATTACCACGGCTTCCATAGCAACGTTACTCTTCCACATATGTATGAAAGTTTCAAGAAATATTTAGCAAAAATCATTTGAAAAGCAATCGAAATTGATTTAAAATTTGCTTAAATCATTTCTTTAAAAATATATATTATCAAATTTTTTTCTCATTATTTGTTAATGAATATTATGTATATTTTATTTAAAATAAAAAAAAGTTTTCAGAGTTTTAGAAAAAAGTAAAACCTTGTATATATTTATAAATGGAAACAGATCATCAATCACAGATCCTAAATTGATTAGCGTGAAATTTTAAAGAATGAAATTAATGTATAAAATTTTTATAGCATCAACTTTTAATGAGATGAATTTTCTATCTATCTATCTTTCTATCTTTTCTTTCTATCTAATAATTCTATCATATTGAAACTGCATAATTATAATTTAATGTAGCTTTAATGCAGCACATCATTACAAGAAAACTACTTATAATATGTAAAATATTTTAAAATAGGAAAAAAAATATTTAAACTAATTATAAATTTGCGTGAGATTAGTTTCCCTTACATTTAATGAATTCGTTTCATCATTTCTTAATTAACATAAAGTGCTTCATTTTCATTTCCTTCATTTTAAATAAAGAAACTGAGATATAAAAATCAGCATATACATATTTCTACTTGTTTAAAGAACAATTGTTTGTTCCTGTTTTATCTGTAGATGAACAGAAAAAGCTTACAATTCAAAATATAACGCAAGACGAAAACATTTTCTCCAATACTGCTAACACTATATTAATGAAATAAATCATCGATGATCTAAGCAGGAGCTTTTTTTTCTGATAAACTACAAATTTTGGAAAGTCAACGTAATTCAATGAGATGAATGCCAGTCATCGTCATCTATTTGAGAAATTTCTCACAATGACTCACTCTTCAGTATCTATTCGCACAAAATAAGAACATTTATCATCTTGACAAGTGTCGTTTTTCAATTGTACCATCCTATTATTTTATACAAAGCATTCTTTGTTCAATAGATAGTTCTCGTGAACTCAAAATTTTTGTTAATATAATTATTTACTCATTTACTGAGTTCAAAAGGGAGAAAAGAAAAAAAAAAGCTATATTGATTTTCTTGTCGAATCTAGCATTTTATTATCCGCATACTCAGTAATTTTCAAACTCAAATAACTATACTCATGTGTAGAATTATTCAATTATGATGGATGAATATGCGATAGATGTATAATGGTGAATTATAACGTAATATATATATATATTAATCTACTCCTGCATAAGGTAAAATTCGGACTATTATATAAATGATTTAAAATGTTCTTCACCACAGAGGGTTTTAAAACTTTTTCAACTTAATGTTTAGTAAATAATGTTACGCTATGTAGAAATTTGAATATCGTAATTCACATATAAAAGTATTGATATTTTTCGATTGATCATCAGGGAATAGAGCTCAATAAGGCAACCAGAGTTTAAATCCTATTAATGGTAGATTGAGTAGTAGATTGTTCCCGGTTCGCAATGACCACAGTGCTGGCGCAAAATATCCTCAATGTTAGGCGGATCATGGGTTGAATATCGCGATGCACATATAAAAGCATTGGCAGTATTCGATTTATCATCAGGGAATAGAACTTTTTCAACTCACTAAGGCTACCTGAGTTTAAATCCTATTAATGGTAGATTGAGTAGTAGATTGTTCCCGGTTCGCAATGACTACAGTGCTGGCGTAAAATATCCTCAATGTTAGGCGGATCATGGGTTGAATATCACGATGCACGTATAAAAGTATTGACATTTTTCGATTTATCACCAGGGAATAGAGCTCTTTCAACTCACTAAGGCTACCTGTATTTAAATCCTATTAATGGCAGATTGAGTAGTAGATTGTTCCAGGTTAGCAATGACCACAGTGCTGGCGTAAAATATCCTTAATGTTAGGCGGATCATGCTGAATCCTCTTGCCGTTGTCCTAATTATAGGTTTACGTGGCTTCAAACTCCATGCATGGCAAATAGGGGATAGTTTCGTTTAAAAAGTTTTCCACGAAGGTGTGTTGTCCTAATGCTTGATCCAGAAGCTCTTTAGATCGGCTTACAAAGCTACAAGGTAAACTTTTACCTTTCATACATTATTTATACTTGTGTTGTACTTATAAAGTCCCACTGAAAATCTTCTTAAATACTCCAATTTTTTATTATTTTAAGGTAGATTTGATATCAAAAAATTAACTTAATTTTTGAAAAAGTATCACTGTAAGTCTGTAAAATTTTCGAAAAAATCTTACGTTTCTTAAAGCCTTTAAAAAAGGAATTAAAATGTTTAAAGGTCTTTGGAATGTGTCCAACTCATATTTTAAATTATAATATTATTTATCCAAGCGTTAGCATTCTAGGCACCACAAATATTCAATTTATGCAATAGATAAAAATTGATATTTTAAAACATAGTACCGCTTAACGCAATAATACTTCCAAATTTTGTCTGAGTATAAAATGCGTATTTTGCGTGATATATCTATATATATTCACACTGCTCAAAACAATGAAAGGATGTTGTAAGTTTTATAAATCAATTTTTTTTCTCGCATAACATGGAAGAAGAGAGTCACAAATGCAAATTTTTCTTATTTTCAAACTTCGCAGTATGCAAATTTGGAGTTTGACATCGAAGACGACGTTTTAGGGGAGCGTATTTGTTTTCGCTTTTAACTTAACGAAAGACAAAGTGGAAAAGAATGATCGGCATTCAGTAAGCGTGTTGTTTCGATGAGTGCGGTGTTTCAACGAAGTCATTTAACTGAATCAGAAGCTTAGAGAGTTGTTGGCCTGTTAGAGGAGGGCAAAACACAAGCCGAAGTAGCAGAAGCCATTGGAATGTCACAAAGTGTGATTTCCTGGATCTGAAACCGTTTTTTGGAAACTGGAAATGCAGGCTAAAGATCAGGGCAAGGGCGTAGACGTGCAGCAGCGCCATTGGAGACACCGAAATATGAATGCCACTATTCTTCCATACCTTTGCTCGGCTACTGGCACCACAGTTTCTTCACAGACTGTACGAAACCGCCCTCATGCTGTAGACCAGTATGCTCGCCGCCCAATTATGTGAGTCACGTTAACAGCAAAGCACCATCGCTCCCGTAGAGCATGTTAACTGGAGGAGAAATGGCACAATATTCTTTTCTCTCACGAGTACCGTTTTTCAGTTCCTCCTGATAATAGATGTTTTTTTATCTGGAGAGAATGTGACACAAGAAACAATCCCGCGTTCGTGCACGAAAGTGCAAGATTTGGGGGTGGGGGGTGATGGTCTGTGCTGGCATCTCCATTGATGGGCGCACCGAAATGGAGCTCTGACCGGTTGCCGATATAGGGATGAGATCCTGAGACCTATTGTAGTCTCCTACGCTGCAGCAATTGAAGATGACTTCATGTTAATGATCGACATTTCCAGGTCACATCGTGCAAACTCCGTGAATAATTTCTTTTTGGAGGAAGGAATCATACGAATGGATTGGCCAGCGTGTTCTCCGGACATGAACCCAATCTAGCATATTTGGGACATTCTAGCAGACGAATTTCTGGAAGCCTACCACCCCCACAAACTTTCCAAGAACTGGAAAGAACCATCCTGGAAGAGTGGGACAGAATACCCCAGCCCCTCATTGACTCGTTGCCTCAAAGGTGTTGAACATTGCCGGCCGTCTGGAGAAACCATACCCCCAACTAAAAACGATTTTCTTTTAAGAAAACACTTTTTTTTACTTGTTTTTCTCATATGCACAAATTGTGGTTTTTTCCCCTTTGTACCCAAATGCTTAAAAAAACTAATTTTTTTCTGCCAAACAAATGTCATTTTTATCTCATATAGCCTACTACATCTGTTGATAACACACACACACACACACATAACACACACACACACACACACACACACATTTTGTTAACTGCTTAATTATTGTACTTTAGAACCTAAACCGCATTTTGCTACACGCCGGTAAGTTTGATTACTTTTTACTTTTATTTCATGATCTTTTTCAACAAAATGTTTTTTGCGATATCCACATATATAAAGAATAATTTTTATCTTAGGATAAATATTCTCTACTCAAAAATATAGCATTAATTTATACCAATAGATGTGTCTTGATAACGACTATTGGTTTTCCTATTTTTAATATATATAAAGAATGAAATTAATGTATAAAATTTTTATAGCATCAACTTTTAATGAGATGAATTTTCTATCTATCTATCTTTCTATCTTTTCTTTCTATCTAATAATTCTATCATATTGAAACTGCATAATTATAATTTAATGTAGCTTTAATGCAGCACATCATTACAAGAAAACTACTTATAATATGTAAAATATTTTAAAATAGGAAAAAAAATATTTAAACTAATTATAAATTTGCGTGAGATTAGTTTCCCTTACATTTAATGAATTCGTTTCATCATTTCTTAATTAACATAAAGTGCTTCATTTTCATTTCCTTCATTTTAAATAAAGAAACTGAGATATAAAAATCAGCATATACATATTTCTACTTGTTTAAAGAACAATTGTTTGTTCCTGTTTTATCTGTAGATGAACAGAAAAAGCTTACAATTCAAAATATAACGTAAGACGAAAAATTTTTCTCCGATACTGCTAACACTATATTAATGAAATAAATCATCGATGATCTAAGCAGGAGCTTTTTTTTCTGATAAACTACAAATTTTGGAAAGTCAACGTAATTCAATGAGATGAATGCCAGTCATCGTCATCTATTTGAGAAATTTCTCACAATGACTCACTCTTCAGTATCTATTCGCACAAAATAAGAACATTTATCATCTTGACAAGTGTCGTTTTTCAATTGTACCATCCTATTATTTTATACAAAGCATTCTTTGTTCAATAGATAGTTCTCATGAACTCAAAATTTTTGTTAATATAATTATTTACTCATTTACTGAGTTCAAAAGGGAGAAAAGAAAAAAAAAAGCTATATTGATTTTCTTGTCGAATCTAGCATTTTATTATCCGCATACTCAGTAATTTTCAAACTCAAATAACTATACTCATGTGTAGAATTATTCAATTATGATGGATGAATATGCGATAGATGTATAATGGTGAATTATAACTTAATATATATATATATTAATCTACTCCTGCATAAGGTAAAATTCGGACTATTATATAAATGATTTAAAATGTTCTTCACCACAGAGGGTTT
>NC_092214.1:53658779-53707105 GCF_043381705.1 Parasteatoda tepidariorum
TTTTTTTCCAGTAGAGGATAGTCTACTTTACTCCTGATTGATTAAATACTAATAATATATTGGATTTTTTGTTAGTTAAAAATAGTTAAGTAAAAAATGTTACAATTGACCCCACTCGCCCCTACTCAAATGTGTGATTCTGAACACATTGGTTGCAATAACTCGTATTTAAAATAGCGTATTAAAAAACGACGTGGAAATTGCTGGGCTGGAAGTAAGGTAACTGTTGTAACTGCCTTGAAAGCGATTTGCAAATGAGGTTGATTTACGACAGCATAGTCGCAAATTGAGTGCGTCAAAAAGGGATTAATCAAATTTGAAAATCACGTCTGGTAATAACATGATGTTAAAAATATCGTTATTTGAAAAACAATATGAAAAGACAGTAGAAACGATAAATAATTGCCGAGAAAATGGTTAAAAAATGATGTAAATTAAAAATACAAAAATGCCGTTACAACGAAAAGTAGTTAAAAATAACTACGTAGATCAATGTTTCCCAAACTTATGACTTTTGTGTACCCTTTCTAAATTTCTTGTAACGCTGTGTACCACTAATAAAAAAATTTATGTATTTTTACTACAAAAAAATTGTTCAAAAGTCAAAAATCACAACTGGCTGTTGACACCACTAATTATAACCTGTTAATTCTGCAAGAAATAGCCAATAGAAAAATGCGTAATCGTAAATTTTCATGGCTAGCTTTGTTTTTAAATAAAATTCTGAAATTTTCGTTTGTTGCAAGTTATTTCGCATAAGAAAGCGTACTCCCGCTAAATTGTTCCCGTACCTTTGGGGATACGCGTACCACTTTGGGAAACACTGACGTAGATAAACGACGGAATAGCCATGAATCATGTGCATGACAAGTGAGTACTCAATTTCAAACTTTGGGAATCGCAATATTATCGCATTAAAAATATCGAAGTTTAAAAAAACATGTGAATATCGCAGGATAAACTATTAATAAATATCGAAATATTTGATAAGGAATAGTAGTGAATATAACTACTTGTGCTTGTTATCACTACTACTTAACACGTAGTCCGAATTGTAGTGAACACAACTAATACTTACTGCTTTTAAATGAATTCTTTTCCAATAATGAAGTTTCACATTAATAAAGTTTCCATAAATAATCGAGTGAAATTCTCATTTATCAAAGCATAAATTAGGAAATTTGTTACAAGAAGTCGTAGTGAATAATATTCCTCGACTTGTAGATTGAATAATAGTGAATATACTGTTTTTACTTAAAGGTATCTATGTTCTCTCCAAGGTAAGTAGTGATAATAACTACTTCAATCGTAATGACTATTATTATTTATTAATTTCTATGTTCCTTAAAGAAAAAAGTAGTGAATACTACTACTACTCGACTCGTAGTTACAACTACTACTAATTTCCATGTTCTCTTCAGCGAAAATAGTAAACATTCCCTTTCCATTAATGATCGAGTCAAATTCCTTTTCATGAAAGGATCAATAAAAAATTTTTTTCAAGGAATCGTAGTAAATATTACTTCTTCCTTTTTGTGATTAATATCACAGTGATCGAATCGTAGATTGAGATCGAATCGTAATACTACAACTTTCTAATTTCTGTGTTTTCCTAGGAAAGTAATGAATTCTCCCTTCTCGATAACGAACAAGGAAAATTTTTATTAATGAAGGCATCAATAAGAAATATTTTGACAAGGAATTGGAAGATGGTAATTTATGACCATGAAAAGGGAGGGGGGGGGGATACAATTCTTGGCATCCTACCTTCCGAGTTTTCACAGAAAAAATTCTAATTTTGAATTCAGTTAAAAATGCAAGCATACTTTCAAATCAAGATCAAGATGGCTCAGGAGAAAAGCGTTTTTTTCTGATACAGAAGATCAAAGTTCGAATTCTAATGACAACTGGTCATTTCATGTATTGCTTCCCTCAACAGCGATAGTGTCCAGAAGAAGATGAATTTAACAGAAAATAATTTCAAATTATTTTGGAGTAATTTCTTTTTGAAAACTTATACATTTTTGAAAAAAAATTTGAATTATAAAATTATTTTATCCCTTAAGTATGTTTTTCTGAAAAACATAATAAAAAAAAAAAAAATAAGCGAAGTAAAGCGACCATACTGTGGTATAGTAATACTGTTGCACACATATTTTAATACAATTTATGACTTATCAGATCCTACTACATTTTTTTGAGCTGCTTTATCTTATCTTCTATTATCATATCTTTTCTAACAAATCAAATTGAGTAAATCATTAAACTTTTAGAAATTATAACCGTTTCAATTTTTTATTCACCTAAAAACATTCTAAACTGATATATTTTTAGCAGTTAGATTCAACCCTTTTTTTTCCTTTCTTGTTCCAATAACATATCTAAAAATTTCTAGAAATAATTTTAAAGATCTTGGGAAAAATAATTTTCCTTGATTTTTATTGAATTAGTCAATGGTAATTTTTTAGTGAAATTTCCTTTTTTTCTTATGGATTTTCTGATCATGCGTTCATAAAAAAAATTATTGTGAAGAGCATGCATCGCAAAAGCTCTTTGAAAAAATTATCAACTTTAATCATTTACTTGGGACTTTGTTTTGGAAAACTACTGTTTGTTATAAGAATGATTTTTTCCTTTACATGTGTAGGAAACATGCAGTACGAATTCGTTTGAGGATTAAGCCTAACTAAAATTACTCTTATTGTTGTCGTGAATAATTTATAAACTAGTTTTTTTAAAGGTGTGTGTCATTTATTTATTTTATTTTTTTAAAAAAAAATTTGTCAAGTATGAGGTAATTCTAGAGAAATGAAACAAAGCTGAAGCTTCTCTGATGATTGGTTCGTGTGTTAAATAAGAAGTAATGAAGATCCAGTTAATTGCGCTTGCTGCATCCCCTCAAAATTTATAAGTTTAATCGATTTAGAGTATGGTACCCAATAATTCAATATGTGGTATTCTCAACCTATAGTTATTTATTTTTCCCATTGTCTCGATAACAACTACGGAAAAAAAAAGTGTGAATGCAACAAAGCAAACTGAAGGTTCCTCTACCCTTGGCTAGTCTGGCATGTAGTAACAATTATTTTTACAAGTTTTAAAAATTTGATGCAGAAAATCATTTTTACCAAAGCAGATATCGAGAAATCAATATATATTTGGTGATTGATCGACTTTTTGTTAATTTTATCATTATGCAATAAGTTAAAAGTGAAGGTTTCATAGCTACTGGTTAACGTGTAATGTAGTAACTGTTATTTATGCTGTTTTCTACTTAACTTTTGCATGATTTAAATCTGGTATTTATAATTATTTTTATTACAGTCTACAAAATAGTAAATATATTCTTGATTATACGATATGTCTGATTGATTGTTAAGAAAATAAAATAACGGAATAATAAAGAAACGAAAAGGGAAGTTTCTTGATGATCGGTTTGCGTGCTATGCAGAAGCCGATAATAAGGTTTTCGATATTTTCACCTTATTTTTATAAGTTTAAAATTTGGTACTTACAGTAACTTTTTATTACCAGCTTTAAACTGAGAAATATATTCGGTAAAAAAAAATCTAGCAACGCCACTTTAGGCTTTCTGGTCTTCCAACTGTATTGTATGTCTTTTTTTAATACTAATTATGATGCCCAATGTTAGTAAAATGTGATCTAAGTGATTATAAATGCATTTATGAGGCTCCTCATACGTGAATTTGCACACTAAGATATACTCAGATATCTTGAACTTGAATTCTATAAAATGTTAATCACGTTTTTTTTTAATTTCCTCAATTGAATTTTAATTAATGGGGATCATAAAGGGCATTGATTAATTAATTTGAAGTTTTTAATTTTTGCATAAAAAAGGTAATTACGGTGGTTTTAACTTTGTTTAAAAAAAAGTATAGAGGTATTTTAGGTACTATACAAAAAAATAATATTAAAAATTGACACAAATAACATTAAGCCAATATAGTTGTAATTTTGAATCTTCTTTGAATCAGATAGTATATTTTTTTCTATGTATAAAATTCATACTTGCAAAAGGTGTAATCTTTTAAAAAACAGACTCAACTCATGAGAACGGATGCTATAAAATACGCGATCTTAATCCGCATCCTTCCACTTAATAAGAAATTTTTAAAGATTTCCACCTGCTATAAAGAAAGCACAATAGAATGTTGGAACTTTTCTTTTTCCACCGTGTTAAACATACGCAAGAATTTCCTCCATAAAATATACCAAGGGACATTGTCAATGGATTATGAAACCTACAACCTCATAACTTTAAAATATTCGAAAAATAAATGAATAAAAAATTTGCTAGGGCAATAATTACTTTTCCCTCCAAATATGTCAACTCTGATAACTTAACTAGAACCGGCTTTAGCCAATAAATAACCATATAAAAAACACCTTTTAGCCATAATGTTTGACTGGGGACAATGTAAGTGAGAAAACAGTTTGAAAATAAAATACAAAACCAGATTGGAGCCACATATTACCCTGTCAGCCATTTTGAAAAGCGTCTCGAAAATCGTTAGTTTCTCTACGACCGCAACTCAACGTATCACTCTCAAAAGGCCGGAAGCGGTTTGAAACTGTGAGCACTTGCGCGCCATCTATTACTCAACAAGAGAAGTGTCCCCGATACAAAAGAACAATGCATTTTTCATCCATTCTTCTCTAGATCGTCTTATGGAGACGATTTCTTTTTTTGCTCGTATATTATTCCGTCTTTAGTAAGCTTCCGTAATAAAGCAATAAATATGTCCAAACTATGGTCTGGGGGTATTTTTTTTAGATGTAAGGACCGTATTTCCCACAGAGACGACGGTCGTAACTTCCTTATGGACATAGAGTAGGGGAAATTTTCCATTAGAATTTCGAATGTGAAATAAAAAGCACTGAGCCGTAAAATAGTGGGGTGGCTTAATTTTATTTTCAAAGCTAATAATGCTTTCGCTCTTTGAAATTTAAAAATGAATAAAGTGGCTGGCTTTTTAACCTCAATTTTCATTGTATCAAAATTTAAAAGTGAGTAAAAAAATCAGAAATTTATATTTTTATCGGTTTTTAGGCTATTACGTATAATAATAATTGTTTATTACGTAGCATTACAAAACCATCTAAAGCACAATAACTTTTTTTAAAAAAAATACGTTTTACGTGTTCAAACTAAGACTTTTGCTAGTCTGCAAAAGTCCAGGACCAATTTCTTAGAAGTCAGTGTCTTACAGATTATATATACATCTATACATATTACAGACTATATTATATAGAAGTCAGCATATTACAAACATATTAAAGATATAAACTTAAGATTTTTCTTATGGTTCGAAATTAATTCTTCATTCATTTCATAAGATTTTACAAACTTTTAAAAGGCATTTCTTAAGACAGCCTTTTTTGTACTCGATTGGATTTTCAATTTTCAATCAATTAATCTAAAACTTTAACAGCATATGTATTATTACTATTGTTTCCAATGAACATAAGATTTTTTTAACGCATTTATGTCTTTTGTATTATTAAAAAAAGGAAACCTGATTTATAAAGACAGTATTCATTTGATATCATACCAATGTCAAATTATAAAAATATTTTTAAATGACTACAATAGATTCAGGGGACGCCAAAATGATTGATCCGATCTAGGAGGGTCGATGAATGAATATCAATGCAATACAATCTCCAATATTTTGAAAAGTTGGCAATGATTTCAAATTACGTTTTGGAGATATTGAAAGTTCTGATATTCCAGAGTGAATTATTGCGCCACTTTCTGTTCAAGTTAAAAATATCGACATTCATTTATCGACATTCAATATGAAGTTATTGAATTATTAGTTGACTGTCAGGCTACTTTCTATTCCATAACAAGCTGACATCCTAAATATCAGCTCTGACACCAAGAAATTTTTAACCTTTACAGACCTCAGCTTAGTGAAGCTATGTAATAAAAATCCGTAAGTTTAAATTTGTTCTTATGGCCGACCGGCCTGTGTAGGGGTCAGGGAACTGCCCCTGCATCAGAAAGATTCTGGGTTCGAATCCCGGGCAGGGCATGGATGTTCTTTCCTTCTCTGTACTATCTGTCCTTACTGTGGGAGCAACGTTGGCCCACCTAATATGGTGCCCTGAAAGTGTGGCCAACAAATCTGCCCTTCAGGTGCCTGTATGACCTAGGTCAGGGGTGGCAAACCATTATGCACCAGCGTGCCATTTTTTTCAAAAAATTGTTTAATGAGGTCATAGACGTACCGTCAAATAATTTTGGCTTCGTGATTATTGGGAAAATAATAATACTAAATACTATCAAAACTCTTTATTTACTATAAAGAAGAAAAAAAATTTGCAGTGTCTCGGTTATAAGCGTAATTCAACATAAAGTAACATCAGTGTGAATTCTGTTCTTGCAGATTAGATGACAAATAACTTATATTAGGTTGTAAGATGTTAGTTTAAGCAGGACTGTTAAATCTCTTTTTGCTGGTTATTTATTGTTAGCTTCTTTTTTATAGTTACTAATTATTTTTGGCATTAATTATAAATTTTTTGTTAATAATTTTTCAATTTTTTTGTTTGTTTTTGTGAATTTTAATTTAATTGTTATTATGCTTCGTAGTAAACTTTGTGATCAGTGGCGTGCCCAGAATAGTGTGTCGCGTGCCATTGGTTCGCCATCCCTGACCTAGGTCATTATCCAGGAGGGCATTGTGAAAAAAAATTGTACTTATTGATAACTATTTAATTAATCTGCGATACATTTTGATTTTTTTTTCTCTTAAAAATTACTAACTGAAAAATTTGTAAATAATATATATTTCCCGTACTTTTCCTATTTCAGCGTTAACAAATTCCCTTGTAAAAATTACCATTTAATAATAAGGTTCCATGTTAGAAAAAAAACTGCTAGTTTAATCATCTTTTTTTTTTTTAAACCTCTGTTTGTTTGCACTCTGTTTTCTAAGTAGACCTGATAAATGACGATGTCAGCTTAAAGATATGTAATATTTTTGGAATTCTGTGTTTTGTTGTATAGAGAAACGCTTCCTGATAAGCTTTTGGATAACTACAATATTCAATCAAATTAACAGCAGGAAACAAAATTAAAGAAATGTATGGAGTCCACGTGTTGATGTACGAGTATCATTAATCAAAAAATAACATTTTCACATTGAGTCACTTTTTTCCACCCACGCGGATTTCTTTCAACATCATTATTCAAACTTCCGTGATAGAATAATTATCTTGAGATTTTCTTCTTTTTTTTTTACGCAGAAGAAATCAATTCTTTGTTTCGAAAAGAATTCATTAAAATAAGAAATGAATAAATAAATTTTACTCAAAAGGGAACAAGGTCTTAAAATTCAAAGAAAAATTATGATATCCCGTTAATAAATTAACTAAAATCTTATTCAATTCTTTTTTCATTGAATAAGTAATGAAAATAATACAAATATAATTAATTGCCCCGGTCATTCTCGGTAGCAGTCAAAACCCTATTTAAGAAAATTACAAAATGAAATGGAGAATTTTTTTCAAATAATTTTAAGATTTCGGAAAAATTGTGTTTTTCTTTCTTTTTTTCAAACAGAATTAATTCAATTTTGAATTTCATTTCTATTCAATATTTTAAATTATTTTTGATTGAATGATAAACTTTTCGTAATGATTATATGAAAATTATGTACAAACGTCAAAAAAATTTTTTTTTCATTAAACCAAAAAGAATAAAAAAAGGCAGGCCACGTCATCAGGATTTTTATAAATTGCACCACAAAAAATTTTTTTTTATTCAACAAGCACTAGAAGAAAAGGCAGACTAAATTTTGAGATAGCTAGATGGCTTAGAAAAATATCTACTGGAACTGCAAATAAAAAAAAAATTGGAGAATACTGGCAGGTAGATGACTATCCTGAGAAAAGGCCAGGGCCCAACCAACACCACCTAGAAGACCTAAAAGAGAGGTCTCTGCATGACCTACCATAAACGAGAAATAAAATCTTTAGTAGTCCGAATGTTGCGAAATGTTTCATATTTTTTCTCACCACACAGTTTATGTTCATTACGTCGGACTACTAATTTGATTCGTGAGGAGGCCTTCTCTCTTCTAGTAGGTGTTCTCTCATCCCGGACTGTTGAGCTATTGGAAGAGAAGTAAAAAAAGATGATGAAGAAAGAGATGATGAAAAAGAAGAAGATGATGGTGATGAAGAAGATAATGATGAAGAAGATAATGATGAAGAAGCAGCACATAAAGAAGAATAAAAATGAAAAAAAGAATTTGTCGATGACATTTAAATTTCGAATGTTGATTAGAGACTCCAAGGATCAAATAAGATTCTCCATAGCTGGATTCTCTTTACAAATTGGAAATAGTGTGCTTCAAAACTTAGAAAGATAATTTAGTGACGCGTTACGGTGCGACGCAAAAACTATATTCTCATTGCAAAATAATGTAATAAATGTATTGCATAAGCTCATTTATTTACTAAAATTTAGTTCATAACTTGTAAAATTTACTTATGTAACTTTAATTAAAATTTTTAGCCCCACTTCCAATTATTGTTGAGAAGTTAAAGTTTTTATATTTGATATATGACTCACGCTATCGTACGGGACTTTAACAGTTCTTATCTTTCTTATTATTTTGTCAACAACAAATTCTATTTAAGAGAGAATACAAGACTTTCATTAAAAATTAGTCTGGAATTGTGAAAAACTAACACTACTTTTTTGCAATTTGAAGTACAGTCATTCGCTAAAATTTTGTGCCTATTTAATTGAAAATAATCACACGGTCGATTTCAGATCATATTTACTGCCTGTAATTTGTCAACCGTTTTTACTTATTCCAAATGTTCCAAAGTAGTTTTGTTTCTCTACTTACCATGTCAAAGTTACTACTATGAGTAGCGGTGACTGAGGATATAGAGCATTCTCCTCCCAATGAGGAGACCTAGGTTCGAATCCCAGCGGTAGCTGACTGATACGAATTCTGTTCCCGGTTCTCACCGACATAGTGCTGACGTAAAATATCCTCAGTAGTAGATGGATCATGGGTTTCAATCTCCTTGCCTTGACCGTGGTGGTTCAGTAGATAGAGCGTTCGCCTCTCAACGAGGTAAACCGGGTTCGAATCCCATTAATGACTAGGATTCAAATTTCTTACCCGGCTATCACAGACCACAGTGCTGACGTAAATTATCTTCAGTGGTAGACGGACCATGTGTTAGAGTACCTTTGCCGTCACACTTAACCGTGGGAGGTTTTAGTCATTTTCCTCTCAATGTTGCGCAAGTGTGGGTTAGTTCCATCAAAAAGTTCTCTAAGAAGGTAAATTTCTCCACAATACTTGATCCAGGAGTTCATTTGTCTTCTGAATTGGGTTCAAAATTACAAGGCTACAGAAATGAACATCAGTAGTCGTAAACTCAAAATTGGGTCTGCTGTTCAACGATAGTTATAAAATGAAATAAAAAGCCCCTTACCCTCGAGCTAGCCGTGGGAGAATTACGTGGGTTTCCTCTCAACGTAACACATTTGTGGGTATGTTCCACTGCGGTTAGTTTATCCCAATGTTTGATCCAGGAGTTCCCTTGTCTTCTGGAGTGAATTTAAAATTCCAAAGCTACGGAGTTGAGCATTGATAGTAGTAAACTCACGATTGGGCCGGCTGTTCAAAGCCGGTTTCAAAACAAAATACTTCATAATTTACAGTAACTAATAAAGTCACAATTTTGTGTAAATTCACATTTTTGTAAAAATTAATATTGTGTAAAGATATAGCTTTATTTAAGGAAAATAATATAGGTTACTATCCCTCTTGTGAAAAGTTTATTTATTTACATATGTATATTCGTTTCTTTTAAGCTTTATTAATAGAAACAGCCGTTTCATTTACACTTAACTCCTCTGTTAGTATCACCGTGTCAATGAAGTGATTTATAATCTTGTGGTATTCTATTGTCTTAAGAAAAATAAGAAACTTAGCAAATTTCAAATGGACATTCTAAAAGATTTCAAACAAGATAACCGTTTTTATGACTACTTACTCTTTGCACCACTAACTTAAGTCAAAATCTCCTGTACGAAATTTACCTGCAGGGTACATACATTAGCAGGGAAAGAGTTGCGCTGGGGAAAAGCGTAACAAAATGAACTTACTTTAGGACAGTTTTGGTAAAAAAAAAAAGGAAAAATAAATTAAAAAAAAACATCTAATAACACCTCAAAAAGGTCAATTATGTATCCCGAATCATTATGATTATAAATACATATTAAAAATAGATTTTGCATCAAACATTTTAAGGAAGTCATTTTAAAATTGAATTTCTCAAAAACTATAAAATCTATTCGCTCAAAAACTATTCAACCTATTTGCTATGTAAAATTACATACTTTAAAATGACGTAAAAATTGCATACTTCACAACTCAAAATTTTTTCGACTATTTTTAAATTAGTAATTAAAATAATAAATATTTACTAAAATTCATTTTCTGTATTGAATTATCTTCGCATAAACGAATTTTATAACTGGGTGCAAGCATTGATCTACCTGCTTAAAGCGTTCTCGAAATAGGGTGAAATACGCAAAAAGTAAAATTAACTGGTCCAAACTTTGGATTGTTCTTACGAAACTACAGGGGCTATATTCCCCAGATTGCAGCTACACCCCATATTTTGGGAGTCAGAAATCCGAATCCGTTGAAAACAGAAAGGTGCGGTTATTTAGAGAAAGTACGTTCTGTGTCTGATTTCATTACTTAAAATATAGTCTGCGCTAATTAATTAGTATATTTAAGGACATCTCCTCGAATCATCATGATTGTAACGNGGACAGTTTTGGTAGGAAAAAAAAAATCGAATAACATCTCAAAAAGGCTTCACCAATTATGTATCCCGAATCATTATCATGCATACATATTATAAATAGATTTTGCATCAAAAATTTTAAAAAAAGTCATATATTTAAAATTGAATTTCTCAAAAACTATTAAATCTATTCGCTCAAAAACTATTCAACCTATTTGCTATGTAAAATTACATGCTTTAAAATGATGTAAAAATTGCATACTTTACAATTCAAAATTTTTTCGACTATTTTTAAATCAGTAATTAAAATATTAAATATTTACTAAAATTCATTTTTTGTATAGAATTATCTTTGCACAAACGAATTTTATAACTGGGTGCAAAATTTTTTCAACCTGCTTAAAGCGTTCTCGAAATAGGGTGAAATATGCAAAAAGTAAAATTAAGTGGTCCAAACTTTGGATTGTTCTCGTTACGAAACTACAGTGGCTATATTCCCTAGATTGCAGCTACACCCTATATTTTGGGAGTCAGAAATCCGAATCCGTTGAAAACAGAAAGGTACGGTTATTTAGAGAAAGTACGTTCTGTGTCTGATTTCATTACTTAAAATATAGTCTGCGCTAATTAATTAGTATATTTAAGGACATCTCCTCGAATCATTATGATTGTAACGATGTGAAGATCCAACCATTAGATCAAAAGTAATTCAAGGTAGAACTTTTTTTTCGCACTGTATTCCAGAATTCACATTAATTCTATATCAGAATTGTGCATCAATTCTAGTGTAAAAAATTGTAATTCTAAATTAAAAAGGACATAAGTATTGAGTTAATAAGGACATCAAATTGGACATTTTTGAAGAATTATCACACATATTCTTCTCCAATTTGTGAAGAGAACTGCTACAACTGTATTTAAAGAAAATAATATTTGCTTTAGTTTTATTATTTATTCCATGAAAGCAGTCAATCACTTAAATAACTTAACTAATTTAAATGGAAAATGTCGTGTGTTAATATGTTTAAAAGTGTCAATTGATCAGTTTTTAAGGCTATTTTGGTGCGAATATACATATTTTTTTATGTTCCTTTCGTATTAATTGTAAATTTTGCCTTAAAAAAATTTGCTGTTATTTTTCTTATTTTTTTTTTCTCTTTATTTCAGTACTTATACTAAGTTCTTATTAGACCAGTTTCAAGCTTTTAGCTCGAATCCGCGTTCAATAAAATATGCTAACTTTTTTCTTTGTTTAAACTTTTAAGATCCAAGTTTTTTTATTTAAATTTTTTTTTTATAATTTTTTTTTAAAAATCATTTTGGGCACATTCTTTGGGATGGCTAATACTCTTAATAGACTCAGTAGAACAGTATTTAAAAGAAATAATACTTGTTTTACTTTTTATTATTTATCCCAAGAAGCAATCAACGTCTCAACGTCATTTACACCTCACTAATTTAACTAAATTAAAGGGAAAATATCGCGATTTATTATGTTTAAAAGTGCCAATTGATCAGTTTTAAAGCTATTTTGAAGCGAATATTTTTTACTTTTACGTTCCTTTCGTATTTAATGTAAATTTTGCATTAAAACTTGCAGATATTTTTTTATTCCCTTTCTTTATTTCCGAACTTAAACTAAGTTACTTATTAGATCGGTTTCAATTGTTCAGCTAGAAACTAATCTATTACTTGAATATTACTTAAACTGAGTTCAATGAAATATAGTTCTTCTCCGAGTATAATTAAATATACTATCTAATATTCTTCTTTGTTTCAGCTTTAAATAGTCAATTTTTTTTAAAATCACTTTCTGCACATTCTTTGGTTTGGTTAATACTCTTAATGGATTGAGCATTTCAAAGTTATCAAATTTACAAGGCATCGCAGGATTTAATCTTCCAATACAAAATGAAGATAAAGATAAAATATCGCATTTCTTCTACTCTGAGAAACAAAAAATATGATTAAAACTACCAGAATTCGGTAAAATTTTTCCGTGTTTCTAACTCTATTAGAACACCAAAGAGTAGGGAAATTTTTACCGAAGCTTTTTTTGTAATGATTTTGATAAAATAAAAAAAAAATGCGGTTTTATACTATGTGATAAAATTTAGTAATTTTGGTAATTTCATCATGATAGCATAGCCTAAAAACCATTCATTTGAATAACTTTACTTTTCAGTTTTAAATTTTTTCTAAATGAGTGGTAATAAGAACTATAATTTTTAAAACAAAATCTTTGGTAAGGCGTTACCATATGAATGGAAAGATTACCAAATGAATGTTTTAAACACAGCATATTTTTTAAGCCAGAATTAAGTTGTTTAAAAAAATAAAACAGAAATGTTATTGCTAAACAGTACGGTTGTAAATTAACCAGAATTTATCCCTCTGTATAAAAACTTCTTCGAGCTCAGCCGATGGTAGAAACAATTTTTAATCAAGTATAACAATTACTAGTTTTTGCAATGACATACAAAAAATTACCGACTAATGCAGAAAATTAAATATGTTTCCAGTGATTTTTGAAAAGTCAAATTAATTTTGCCACTGATGTTGACAAAAGCGGTGCAAATTTTCTTACTTCAAAATATAGTTGCAATAAAAAGAAACAATTATTATTGAATGAGATATTTTTGGAGAGGAATGAAAGAAATGAAAGAGAGAAAGGAGAGGAATGAAATATTTCTGTTAAGACAATATCTAAATTTGGTATATGCCTTAATCATTACAAGCAAACAGTAGTGTCACGATTGCTTACAAATTTTTTTTACCAAGTAAAGCTATACGGTTTTAAAATTTGCATTTAAATATTAATTAGTTATTGGTAGGTAAGTAATCCCCAAGTAATAAGATATTATTTTTATATTAATGTTGTGTTTTCCTTTTATTCCTGTATTTATAAACAAGAATATCAGAAAACTAACCCTTTAAAAGTGTTTGAAGATGTCCTTAATCACAATTCTTAAGAGGACTCAGGGCATTTAGGAAGCGCTAGGTTTTCTAATTTTAACCCAAATGAAGCCCTCATACTTATATAATATAGGCATATAATTTGCTTAAACGCATACATCAATAACAAAGCATTATTTAAAGCAAATAATAATGATAAAAAATAAATGTTTACGTATGTGTTTATGCAATAGTATTCAGTTTTACACTAGTTATGTAAGTGAAAATAAACAAAAAATCATTTATACAATAAAACAAGCAATTAATGATATTGCGTTTTGAGGTGAGTGATAATTATGAGAAAAATATGTCATTTAAAACTTCCCCGTCCCATTTTTTTACAAGCAGTATGATGAAGGAGGAAAAGTTTTAAAAGAAAGTGTTTTGAGCTTTATAAGTAAATATTCGAACTTAATACGATAAATACAAATGTAAAATTCTCTCTTTACCGTAGATCTGTATCAAACTATACTTAAGAAGAAAAAAAAGTAATTCAAGTATTCAAAGCATGAAAAACACATTTTCAAGATAACTATTGAGTAAGGAAAGCCGAGAAACTTTTCTTCGTCATTTCAGTTTACATAATTTGTAAGGGAATTACAATGGTAAATTAACAACAGTTTTAAAAATGTAATTTTTAATTTTTTTTTTAACTGTATTTCTTATGGAACAGTTTCGTCACTATCCATCTTCAAGAAACTAACTGGAACTAGTCAAAAAATGTAACTTAATTAGGTGATAATAATACATGGAAATATCAGAAAACAAAACTCTTTTCTAACAGCGAAGCTATCAAGCAGAACACTTTTCCAAAAAACCCCAAAAAATTCGGATATTTCTTATTGAATGTATTTCATCTGGAACAGTTACGTAATTTTGCATCTTCAAGAAATTAACTGGAACTAGTCAAAAAATGTAATTGGATTACGTGATACATGGAAATATTAGAAACGAAACCCTTTTCAAAGCGAGAAGATATCAAGCAGAACACTTTTCCTAAACCCAAAAGAAATTCGGATATTTCTTATTGACTGTTTTTCTTACGGAATAGCTACGCCATTTTGCAATTTCAAGAAATTAACTGGAACTAGTCAAAAATGTAACTTAATTACGTGATAATAATGCATGGAAATATCAGAAAACAAAACCCTTTTCTAACCGCGAAGCTACCAAGCAGAACACTTTTCCAAAACCCAAAAGAAATTCGGATATTTCTTATTGACTGTTTTTCTTACGGAATAGTTACGTCATTTTGCAATTTCAAGAAATTAACTGGAACTAGTCAAAAATGTAATTGGATTGCGTGATAATAATACATGGAAATATCAGAAAACGATACCCTTTTCAAACCGCAAAGCTATCAAGCAGAACACTTTTCCTAAACCCAAAAGAAATTCGGATCTGAATTAGAATTTAATTAAAAGTAAATGGTGCAAGACCACTTTCACGAGTATTGTTAGGAGAGAGAGAGCTCGCAAATCATACCCCAAGACTATCAAAAATCTTAAAAGCGAATTTCCTTCCCCCATTTCAATGTAGAATTAGAAAATAAAAAGATATATCCAATGCCCCACACATGTCGAGCTCCAATCATTAATCGGTGCATTCAAGAAAAGATGGCCGCAGGTCATAGGAAGGCCAAGTAATGTCGAGGTCACGTGGGATAGCTAATACAAGATCCCGGATCTCGATTAAGCATTCTTGCATCGTGGGTTATTGTTGGTAGTCTACTCAACTAAACCCCCTCTTCTATCTATCTATCCATCCAGCGACACACCCAATTCTCTGTTTTAAGAAGCATCTACAAGACAAAAGCTCAGGGAGTAATTTGGTGGTACGGCGTCAGTAGCACTATACCGCGAGCACCTGGTAGAATATGAAATTCCTGGATTATGAATACCTTCATCCTTCTACAACCCCCCTCCTATCGGCAGTTTACTTCCATTAAAAAAGATAAGGTGACTTTTTCTTACTTTATTATTTCCTTTTAATAGTTGGAAAAGGTCGGATCTTAGAGAGTTTGGATTATATGTTTAGCATCTAGGACGATAAGAGGCTATAAGACAAAATGGCGCAATACCTAGTTAATAGTCTCCTTTGTCTCAGCTCAATATGCCTAATCGATTAGGTAATCGAGATATAGTACATGCCAAGCATCATGGATAGGTTTTTTTTTTCTTCTGCATTAATTCACATCCTCTATCTCCAAAACAAGCAATTAAAAGATTTCTTTTGGGACACTTTAGGAACTGCGCTTTAATCTATCAAAATGGTGGAATTAAATATGCTCCAAGCCATTTTAGACATAAATTTTGATGAAAAGTTAATTTCGTTCTTGGGGGGAAAAATAAATGGTATGATTTTAGATAATTTGCTCGAAAAAGAGTACAATTTAAGATCAGGAGATACTCATCTTCTTAAGCCATAAAGCTTGATTTATTTAGGCTATATAGATCATAAAATAAAGGGAATATACGCATTGATCTTATTAAAATTCATAACATCCAAGCCAGGAATCGGAAAGATTCCAGAATAATATATATTTTGATGAGTTGAATAAATAATAATTGAGACACAAAATCATTGGTTAGTGGGGAAAAAATTCTTTTTTTCTTTTCTTTAGTACTTTAGATATAATGGATGGAAAAGCCCTTTGAACTTATCAAGGTAATTAAAAGCTTATGGTACAAAACTTGTTAAAAAAATTAAATAGCAACATTTGCAATTTAATTCCTGACATGATTCCCAAAATAAGAAACAAAAAAAAAACAACAAAAAAAAATCAGATCATTAACGTCTATTTTTAAAACTATCAAGAAAATAATATTAAGATTTCGCAACCACAACTTCTAAAGAAGTATGACCTCCCACAACTACGATGTTTCCATTATAACGACCGATGCATTCAGAACCATTTTTTATTACACAAAAGCAATGTTATTTTAACACCCATTAGAAGATCTGCTGTGAAACAATTCATTAAAAAAAAAAAAAAATAAATAAAATAAAGAGTGAATTTTAGTTCAATTTTTATATTCTCATGAAAATCACATCGAAATTAAGTGTCAAAGACTTTCCAAACAAATTTTTTTCCTTGACAAAGTCATTTGATTTAGCAAAAATTTCAAAGAAATTATTTCAACCATTATTTCTTTTTATATTACAGCGCATTGAATTTGAAACATATTTAATTACCAATGAATGAAAAGAAACACGATCGTTCTATCCTAGATTCCGATATTCTTATTCTAGGAGGTCGACTTTAGTATTTTTTAGTTATGAGTAAATACAGTATTTTTATGCACTCATGATGTAGAGACCTCACGTTATAACGCCCATTTTCATTTAGAAGAAAGAGATCCTTATATGGAGCGTCAGCTGTATATTAATGTCAACGTTTGTCTGCTTTTTTTTATAGCTTTTAATTGATTTAGACCAACCTTTCTATGCATGCTTTTGAGAGCATGTCAAGAAAAATATTACATACTTACAACTTCTCCGACCTATCTCAGATTAAATTCTTTTGAAGATTCTGCGATATTAATTTTGCAATTTAAACCAAATCGTAAACCGGGACAACTTCTACAGATCTTTTAAAAATGATTTTTGCCACCCTGAACTATAAAAAATATAGGAGACGATTGTATTCTCTACTGTATTGTAAGGAACTTGACAGTGGGATATGAAATGTATTTTCAGAACCTGCCAAAATTTCTATGTTGCGTTACAAATGTTTTAGGATAAAATGGTAAACACTTTTTATTTCATATCAATCCGTATTTAAAATTTTGAAATGGATTGAATTAAGCATGCTTGGTAAATATTCATTTTAGGACACAATTTAAATATTCTCTTTATCATAACTTTTTCAAACTTCTTTCTACTTTTATGAATACTTTAACATTAGTTTAAACGGTAATTATTACGCGCGATTCAATTTTCAACCAGTTCGAACTTAACGTGAGGTATATATATATATCACAGGATAATAGAAAAATCTGGTTCTTAGCAAATATCACCAGCATTTTGCAAATGCGCAAGGCTAATAGGAAAAATAAAATCATCAGTATTTTCTAACCTGCCTCATACTTTTTAGGCTTATTACAATAATCCTATATGCCTTTAGGTAAATTAGGAAATGTGCTAAGAATAACTTATTCAGATTGAATTTGCTTAGGCTCATTGAAATATAAACCAATAAGGTTATTTACAATAGGTTTATTGTGATATTCATTTCACTACTTTAGGCTATTGCAAACAGCCTGAAATAATTCTGGCTAATTGAGCTATGATTGATGTATCTTTTAATTAGCCTAAATTTATGTAGATTCATTACAATAAGACCAATAGTAACCGACCTACCCCCGAAGGAGTTTGCGGATAAGGGTTTCACCCGTTTGCACGTGACTAAACACTACCAAACTACAGAAAAGTAAAAGTACTAAATTAAAAAGATTAAAACACATAGGAAAAATCCCAATTATTCATTACAATAAGCCTAAAAATTGTCATGCTAGTTAGAAAATTCAGGAAATTGTTTTCGTTTAGTCACGCGTACTGTGTACTTACTGCGGCGGTTAGCAATTGCAGATTATTCAATTAGTGTACAGCATGTATATTTTAGAGCACGAAGGATAGTGCCTATTTTACAAGTTCCTCGAGTAAACTTCCTTTCAAGCATTAATTACTACTTCATTTTCTTAATATCAACTTGACATATATTTTTGCACCTATTTCTAAAGTTAGTTTACTCCATGCCAAAAATAACTTTGCTAGTTATTTCATATTAACTAGTTTCATAATGAGTTTTGATTTAAGTACGATAATTTTTTAATCCTTTTAAATCATGTAATTTTACGTAGATAAAATTTAAAATTTGAACGATATATTTCGAATATTTTTTTAGGCAAATAAAAAAAAACTTTTTTTTTTAGTCTTTCTTTTTGTCTAAAAAATTATTGTCAGGATTTGAAAGTAGGTTTCTCTCATTTTTCTATCACATTTCAAAAGGGAATTATCCTTCGTTTTTCTTCCCAAAGAAAAAAAAAGGATATTTACTGCTTGATTTTTAATCTTACAAGCATGGATTTAAGTATTAGTAGCCAGTTTCGGAACTAAAATAATATTTTTCATAACTTAAAAATTATTTTCATGAAGTCAAAAGTATTAAAATATAAAAGTAAAAAAGTAGAGTATTTTCAGTAATCCAATCATAATAAAAATGCAAGTTCTGTTTGTCTGAAATGATCTCTAGTTCAGCTTAAAAATCTTACGAAAAAAAAATATTTGAGCCATACTTTTTAGCTTATTAAACATTTATTTATTCTTCTTTAAAATCCATGCACTCTTTTAATACTTTAGACTTAACTTGATGACATAATTCTCTTTAACAACATGTGTATCAGACGTTAAAAAAAGCTGCACCTACATGTTTAGCGGTGTATTGGAGGAGTATTTCAGTAGCAACTTGGACCATCCCAGTTGTGTTAACATAAGAATAGGTGTGGTATGCCTTACCTACAAGAAACATCTTCACTCATTGATGTATACAACATCTGCATGCTCGTGCTACTGGCTTTAAGTTTCAAGATCTCCAGCATGGAGTTAGATCACAGTTGAAAGATGAGGAGGGACTTTCTCCAAACTCAATGAATGACATGAAAATAAATTTAAAACTATTGTCCCAGTTCTTTGAACTCGATCGGCCACCACGCGAGTATTTATACTTCGTCGGAACGATTTTAGACCTAACTGTGTTTCAGTAGTGGTGATATGAATTGCCTTTCAATTAATGTAAACTATGTGATTATGAATTTTTAATTTTTTTTTAAAACTGAAAGTGTGGTTTGAAGGCTATAGCGAAACATATGAATTATGCACTTTGAAGGAAAGAATAAAAATGATCTGTCTAGGTGTTTGATTATTGCACGGAGAAAAAAAAATTCTGGTAAAATTAGCATACTGTAATGTAATAAAATTTTTGGGATTGAAAAAAAAAACTATAATTCTGGTTAATAAAATCTAAACATACGGTATTTAAACCATTGATTTGGTAAATTTTCCGTTCATATCGTAACGGTTCACCGGAAATTCTGGTTTTCAAAATTATAGTTCGTACTACTACACATTTAGTAAAAAATGCCATATGAAAAAAATGCACACATATAATTGTTTCAATAGACAACCAGAATTTTTTATTTTTAAACCAATAATATTATATTAACCCTAAGGTGTTATTTCAAGTTAATAAATTTAATAAAATATGTTTCATTGTACCGCGTTCTTAAATTACAAAATAAAAAGAAATATTTAAGAGACTTTTGATGATTATTTATATTTTTTTTTTAATTTCGGTTTTTGGGGGACAACAAACAAATATTAAAATGCATAGATAAAAAAAGAACAATGCATAGAAAAATAAGGAAAGCAAACAAAATTGAAACTCAACAGTCTTAATTTGTTAGGGCACGGGGAAAAAAAATCCAGGTAACGTTAACGTACTCTGCGGTAATGACATTTCTAGTAAAAAAACAAACGAACAAACAGTAGTTTTGGTTTATAAAACCTAAATATGAGGTATTTAAATCATTCATTTGGTAATTTTTCCGTTCATATGATAACGGCTTACCGGAAATTCTGGTTTTCAAAATTACAGTTCTTACAACTACACATTTAGTAAAAAATACAAACCTGAAAAGTAAATTTAACCGAATAAAAGGTTTTTGTGCCATACTCAAAGGAATCGTGATAAAATTATCAAACTTTTACCACATTTAATAAATTTTATCACATATTTTAAAAACAAATTTTATTGTTAATTTTAAAAAAATCATGAAAAGGGATACAGAATTTTTTTTTAAATCCCACAATGCTAAATTGCCCAAGTTTTAGTTTACATCTAAAAATTCATTAATCTTTCGGCAGATATATGTACGTAGGTGAGATTGGTTTCTTTTCCTACTTTTTTTTTAACTTGGTAAATTTTTTAAATAAAAAATTATTCAATTAAATACATTTATTGAATCATACTTTAAATTAATTACTATATTATTTCAATATTTATATGCTCTAAAAAATTTACGGTTGAAAATAGCGTATCTATTTAACATGAAAGGAGCGACTATTGGAAGATTATTAAAACAGTGAATTTTTTTTGCGGAATTAAGACAGTGAATTTTCCTCGGGTGAAGTAAATTCAGCTTTACATATTTTCTATAAGTATTTTCAATTAAATCACGCACAGGTTTACAATTTCAACTAATAGATACTATTCATTGAAATTAGAAAATAGCAGCAACAGTGTAGACAATGTAAATAATAACTACAAACGCCTACTTGTAAGTTATTTTCTTCTGGTTCACCTTTTTTAGTTCCGATAACTTCTAGAAATTTTTAGCTTTTCCAATAATACCATTGAAACGATAAGACTTTTTGTTAAAGCATCGTTTTAGACTACATATGCACACTGAATCTATTATTGGATTTATATTTATAATTGAATTCACGGATTTCCGTAATCAATTGAAGTTTTGACTATGTAAATTAATAAAATAAACAATTTTTTCCCGTTTTCTTTCTGAAATTTCCCATAAATGTAGTTTTCTTTCTTCTATCCAGAACTGACATTACCGAAAAGCAGTCTTGATCGATTCAGTTATAATAATAATTCAAATCCTGTTCATAATATGTACTACATCACTTTAGCAGAAAAGCCTAATTAATCAGCGAACAATTAAAAACGCTTGATTAGTACGTTTCTATTGGTATAAAAGTTTCTTTATTTCATTGCTTCCCAATTATATTTGTCTTTTAGATCAAATCAAATTAATCACTCATTGAGAATTATGATAAGCAAATAATAATGTTTTTATTAATCAAAATTAAATTTTCCATTTCATCTCAATGCGAAATTAAAATGGATTAGCCTAAGATTTATCTAATTTTTAACTTGAAATCATAAATCACAATAAAATAAAACATTAATTATTTTCTTTTCAGAAATAGTAGTTATTTGTTTTTAACAAAAAAGGAAGAATACTTGTTTTAAACTAACGTTTATAATCGTAGATTTTTAAAAAAAGAAAAAAAATTTTTTTTTTCAAAGTTGGGGAACAATGATAATTTTAATCAAGCTTTTGCCGTTTGAATTAGTTTGCGGCAACCGGTCCGCGAAAAGTGAAGAAAAGTAGCCGTTCGATAGTAGTAGACTTGCCGGAGAAGAAATATAATAACTCGTGCATAAAATCGTTTTTTATAAATTTATTTTATAATCAATTCATTGCTCGCAGTAAGCCTGTCATTTCCACGGAAATCTTAACGTATAAATAAATAATAGCACATTATGCTATAATTTATTACACTTTAAAGGTGTTGGACAGCAAATATTAAAACTCAACAAATTTTTTCAAAGATAAAAAAAACTTGCAAAAAATTTCTTATAAACAGTTAACACTTTTAAAATATTTTTGATAAAAAATTTTACTCATTAAAAAATAAAGTAAACATTTGTGAAATACAAATGAATGTCAAGAACAATGGTTGAAGTGGTAAATATATTTGCCGGTACGCTGTAAAGCTCACTATTACCTACAGTAACAGTGTGAATGCAAAGAATTAAAAAAAAATTAACATAACACTCAATCGAACATATGATTTAAGTTTCTAATGTAGAAAAATAATATCAGAAGACACCGATAGGAGAAATTTGACAGGATAACGTGATAGGAGAAATATTTATTTGATAGGAGAAATTAACACATAATATGTATAAAAAATGAATACATATTTATTAACTAAAACAATAAATTACAACTTTTTTTATTATTATATTTTATTTCATATGATTTTACTTTTTATTTTTAGAAGCAACATTTATTATTTGCAAATAAAACTCAATGTAACCACCATTCTGATGTTTTAGCAAATGTGTATGATGTTTGCAATGCCAAATTTTCCTCTATCAGTTCCTTTTAGAGTTATTTTCATTTATTTATCTTTAAGGGGAATTAATACCTTATACTCTTCTGAGCATGTACGCAAAATATTCTATTTATATTTTTCTCATGTGCTACATGGCTCTGAATACTTCATGTTATTTTATGTACAGTGCGCAAAAAAAAGGACCACCCTGAATAACTTTTGATCTAATGATCGGATTTTCACGTTCTGGAACTCAATCTTAATGGCTTTAGGGGGTGACCTCAAATATGTTAATTAATAAGTGCAAAATGTATTTTAAGTTATGAAATCAGACACAAAAACTTACTTTCTCTGAATAACATATCTTCTTTTTGACGGATTCAGATTTTAACTCTCAAAATATAGGGTTATCCGCAATCTGGGAAATATGGTATCAATATTTTGTTCGGAAGAGCGCTCCAAGTTTGGACCCCTTAATGTTAATTTTACTTTTTAAGTATTTCACTATATCTTAAGAACATTTTACTCGAATTGAAAATTTTTTACATACAATTATAAAATTCGGTTATCCAAAGAAAATTTATGCAGCAAATAACTTTTAGTAAATATTTACTATTTTTTATTAATTTATTTAAGAATGGGCGAAACAATTTTGAATCGCAAGGTATACAATTGTGTATGTGTTTTGTGATATTTACCTTTTTTAACAAAAATCATCTGAAATTTCTGAATAGATTTTATTTTTTTTGAACAGTTTCAGGAATGCTCTCTTTAATAATGGAAAATTATAAAACTGCATTTTTTTTTTTTTGATTTTCACCATTTTGAACAAAAATGAAACTGTTTAAAAAAATCTTTTCGTTAGAAAGTATAACAAAATTTATATGTTTTGCGTTTTTTAATGTAAAAACATATATTACTGTAAATAGTTTTATAATCATACATTTCTAAAAAGTCAATTTTGAACAATTTGTAACTTGATTTTTGTTTTTAGTAAAAACAAAATCTACCATTTCATGTAAATAATTTACTAAGTCACTGAAAATTGATATGTTGCTTAAGGAAAAAAGGAGCATTGAATAACAGATTAAAAATCTTATGGATCCCTAAGACAATTGAGAAACATAAGGTGGAGCATTCAGAGAAATCGAGATAGACAACTCACACCCACATTACAAGCAAGATCCCAACCAACATTACCAAAATAATTTTGTTGTTTTACACTGCAATTAGAAACATTTACTAATGGTAATGAGCCATTTAGGTAGACCAAAATTGTTTTCCAACGTTTTGATCACTTTTATAATACAGGAGAGTATTTCCTTTTATGTAAGTGAAGTTCTTAATTCACGAGCTACAAAAATAAATAAATAAATAAATGAAATAAATAAATAAATAACTTGCGCTACTTTATTTAAGAATTTGCACGAGTTAAGCTTATTAAAGTTTGGTTAATTATTTTAATGCAGTATGGGCTAATTTTACGAAATATCAAGTAGACAAAATAAAAGTGTATAACAACTTTTTCGTCTTTGAAGGTTTTTAAAAAAATCATTTTGAGAATTTAGTAGGTCTTAACTTGCTTAAAACTAACTATTATAAAAAACTAATAAGTTGTTCATAGTAAACTAAGTTTCAAATATAAACAATATCTGCTGTGATCGAATTTTTAATATATTTGTTTTAATAGTAAGAATTATTTAGGCTGTTTACAGAAAACTTACTTAAGCTGTTACAGCTGTTTACAGAAAAAAGTAGAAATTAATTCAAAAGTAGAATTTTATCGAAGTTAAAGATTTAATGAAATCTATTCTTTTCAGACAGATGTTATTTTTTTAGTTAAAGAAATTAAAACATCTGCCTTTCGTTTCGAATCAGAACGAAGAAAAATTTACAGATCAACGAGGCATTCTCTTGTCAGTGGCGGTATGTAAACGACCTTGAATAATGAACAGCTGTTTATTTGTTAGATATTTAAAATGTTTTTTGTTTTTTTATTTCATTTAGTAGGAACAAAGCATAATAAATACATAATGTGCATATTTTTTTTAATGTAAAAGTTGCTAGAAAAGTATATTACATTTTTATTAGCCTCTTTATTTTTTCACAATTCAGTAGAAAATTATGTCCCTTAGTTTACTGATCACTACTATCTCTTGGTATAAATATTATTCCAGCACCATATATTGAATAAATTGGGGATTTATCATTTGTATGACTCTATTCTTAATATGCATGTGAAATACAGTAAATTTTCAGAGTATAGATAATAATTTTTGCATCTAAATCAGCTTTTAAGCAAGTATATTTTTATTATATTTTATTTATATTTAACTTCTGCAACATAGTTCTTACTTTGTTGATAATTTTTACTAATTTTTTATGTAAAATACTTATTTATTTAAGAAGCAAGTAAAATTGGAACTGNTATATATATATATATATATATATATCTAATATCTTAAAATAATCAATCCATTGTGCATCAATTCATTTCTGCAAAAATGTCTATATAAAATAAATTAATATGAACAAGTTTGAGGCAAGTTATGTCGCTAAAACTGTTTAAAGTAAAAAAGATCAACACCAAATCTGTATATTGATAGTTTTTCAAATTAATTAAATTTTGTAATTATTGAACGAGTTAAGAAAAATTAGTTTTTTAAATTTATATATTATTAGAAATATATATGCTTATTTTTAGATTTTCTTTCTTTTATCAGTGTAAATAAATTTCTATTGTATAAATGCATTATGTTTTTATTCATTATAGCTATATTTCCATAATGCATTTTTTAAATAAAAACAATCAAATATTTCAATAAAAAATATTCATTGCATATTTAGTTCAATGCTGCATTATGTTAGAATATTGTTAAATTTAAACCTACATTACGTCAACGTAAATGAAAAAAAGTATTTTATATGTCATTATTAAATCCCTAATTCTAAAACATACTTTTTACTATTTTATAGGCAGCTCATTTGCCAATTCTATTTTTTTTTCATCCTTCCATTATTTTTTTATATTAAAAATATGACTGAAATAAAATTAGTATTGATTCAATAGATAAAGAATTTTGATTTTACAAATTTCGATTAATACCGATGCTATAAATTGTATACTGCTAATAATGATATTAAAGTAAATCATTCTTAATTGTGACATTTTCATATAGTACGCAAGTAAGGGGGAAAATTACAAGCATTATTGAAATAACATTTAAATATTGAATGTTTCTTTCATGTTAAGCGGAGTTGTTAAGTAATATATAAGCCTACCTAAAATTCATTTATCATTTTAGCATATTTATGGAACAAAGGTGGATGTTTTTTTATTGTTCATTGAAAACTTTAATTGTTAAAACATTTTCTATGAAATACTTTTGAATGGTTTAGTTACGATTTTTAATATGAGGTTTAAAATATTATTAAACTTTTTGTTTTAATAAAAAAAAACATCGTTTATAAAATTCTTTTTTTTATTATTATTATTTATAGAACACATAAACTAAAAATTGTTAAAAAAATTCCTGTGCATAATATGTTAGTATCAAGATTATGAATAAATTTAGTTAGTAAAAATTCTTTTGAAAAAAAAATGAAAAATCGGAAAAAAAATACAGTTTTTCAGCATGCATTGTAAAATTTCGTTATAATACTTTAATAAGATTCAATAAATGATATTTTTTCAATAATGCCGTAAAATATTTCGTGGAGAAAATTTTAACAATAAAAAAAAATCTTTATTGGAAAAAAAATGTTCTTGATTTAAAAAATGTAAAAAAGAAAACTTTTCTTGCAACGTTTAATATTACTTGTGCTTGAATTTCACGAGTTCCGGCTTTAAGACATATCCAATCGTCAGATCTAAAAAATAATTACGATAAATGTCATCACTCATCAATCACAAACGTTGAAGTCTCCAGACTCGTTTTTGATGTCATCATCCTTTTGTTCATCCTCTTTAAAGCTTTCCAACATTCAAACGCCTTGATTGAGCATTTCATTAAGGGTCCTTATTGGCCTTTTATATATCTCTTAGGTGGTATACAAAAAAGATGGGTTGGTATAAAAATTATAGTTTTCCCTCTAAATTCACCATTAATGACCATTCAATAAAGAAAGATCTAATAAACGATTTTGACTTATAAAATAAATAAAAGAGAGAACTTTATTATGTCATAGTATATTATTTAAAATAAAAACTATAATACCGGATTAAATTATAATTCTTTTTCCTTAAATAAAACATGTTAGATTTACCATTTCATTTTGGCTTAAATTGTTGAGGATTAGGTTTTCAAATTATTTTTTGACAAACAAAAACATTTTGGGACGAATAGGCTATATCAATGAACAGCTTCCTTGAGTCCTAATTCCTAAATTTTTATTTAAAAACATTTTAAAACACTCTTTTTACTTACTAATATAAACAAATTTTTACTTAAAATATTAGACTTTTTTTTTTAATTATTCAAGAGCATAAAAATAAGAAGCATTATTTAAAAAATGAAATTTTTATTTTCTAGATAACTTTGCTAAGAAATAAAAAAAGTCACTCTGAGGAAACAATAATGAAAATTTTAACAAGCGTAATTCATAATATATTGTTACTTTAGTCCAATGAAAAAAAAAAATTCTTACTTTTTGTACTGAACCAACAAATGAAGACATCTTTGTATTTTTAGGTATAAAAGCAGTTTGTACACTATTTAAGAGCATTATGATAGTTTTGGGTAATTTACACAATTTTGCCGTAGGCAACACTGGAGTTTTTGTAAATCATTGTTTGAATGAGTTAATTTGCTTGCCTTCAAACATTTGATTGTAGACGAAAGCCAGCTACGTCATAAAAATAAGGTGAGTATCAAATTATTACACCTAGTCACCTATTACAAATGTGTGATAATGGTCTTTCCTCATTTTTTGTTTCTTTTTGTTACGGTATATATCAAAGTTTTCATAAACACAACCTATGAAATGAAGCTAAATAGAAAGGATATTCTTGTTTACGGGTGGGCTAACATCAAGAAAAAATAAACCCTTAGTATTACCAAGATGGCTGATTACGAGTTAAAAACGTTTAGCATTCAAAAGTCATAAAAACAATAAAAAAAAACTTCCCATCATGTTTTTTAAATTAAAAAAATTATTATGTTTATTTATACAAAATATTTTTTTTCGATTTGCAGAATCATTTTAATTGCATTCTTTTGTACTAGGTATTACGATAGTCAACATGTGAATTGTATTAAATTTCTTTTTAAATTTGTGAACAATAATCGTCTAAAGCTCCAAGCACTGTGGACCAAAACTTAATAAATAATAAAAAAATAAATAAAAATTTTTTTAAAAAAAATGTACAGTTTAAGAATATGCAAGTAGATTAAAGAAATGCAAGCGAATTAAAGAATATGCAAGCGAAAACGCAAAAAAGTTGCTCTAAGTAGGTATCTTTAATATGTAGATAAGTTTTACGAGTAAAAAGTATCAGTAATGTTAAAAATGTTTTTATTTTCCGTAGCCAGTAAATTATTACTTCGCATTTAAACAACACTCTACTTCAAAATTTTTTTTAAATACGTAAAGCACGAAATCATCCCTCAATTAGAAAGACAGATATTTGCATATGGTTTATTAAAATCTTTCATAAAAATGGAAAAGAATACAATTGTGTAAATAAAATTTGAAATATATAATAATTTAATGATAGGCTATTAGTTACTCATCCTTTTTGAGAAAAATTAAATTATACGTAACATAATTTTAGATTTATAATTGTTTCTTTGAGTTTAAATAAAAAATTTTCTTAGTGCAGAAAGAAAAAGAAATACAGAAATATATCTATTTAGGAAAAAAAAAAAGACTTTCTAAAAATTTAAATTGTTGAGAAAATATGGAACCATATTATAAAATGGATACCATAAGCAATTTCAAATATTTTATTAAAACAGAGATTTCATCTTTGAAACATAACACGCTAATGGTACATAAATATATCGTATTATAAATATTTTGTTGGTAGCAAAAGAATAGTGAAAAATGTATTCCGAAATTTAAGATCAACGAAGGGACCAAATACTGAAAGCAAATGTTTTTTTTTCTTCTTCTTTTAAATATCCTCTAAAATGTACCCTTTACTTTGCAGTTACTCCCTCAAGACAAAAATTTCATCAGGTATGACATGAGCCGTCATATGTCATAAAATTTGGCCGAATAATCTGACATTTAATTTCACGTAATCTCGCTAACCTTTACTCAAAACTTCTGGCTCGCAAAACTTAATTGATATTTTCCTCCGCTCTTCTTTCTTTGACTGAGTCCTGCTATAAAAAGAAAACATATAATGAAAGAGGCAAGTGTGAAAATTAATTTTAGTCCATGAAAAGATGAACATGACAAGATAGAACAGTTTAGGGAAAGATATTTTGAACAGCATTTGAAAAGCGCATAGTAAAATAGGAAGCTGTTTTGGTATTTTTGTCCAAATGGGAGACACAAACGTTAAAATCTGTTTCACTGGGCGTGAATTCTAAACAACAATAAAATTGTTGTCAAAAAAAAAACTCAAATTTTGCAGCCTCTTTTATATTAATTCAATTACCAGAAGACTACCATATTTTATAAAAGAAATTTCGAAAAATCAATTTAAGAGTTTGTAAGAACTGCAAAGGTTACATATGAATTAACAGACAGAAAATAGAATTAACTTATAAACATAACTCGTAAAGAGAATTCTCACTATTTCTTTTTTGTCTGTATATATAAAAACCCATTTTATTCTTATCATTTAGATGCTAGAAGACAAACCGCACCTATTTTTTCTTAGAATTTTAACTAAGAGTTGTTTATCAAAAACGGAATAAAATCAATTTCTAAATTGAAAACACTATGTCAAATTTATTAACAATTCTACTATCGTAAAAGCTAATCATGCACAAATTTGTCTTAATACAAGTTATTTTCTGATTGAACAATTTTAGGTTTTTGAAGTTGACCTTGCAAAAGCTCTCAACTTATCAAGAACATTAGTAAAGGATTAACATCAGCGAATTGTGCTAAAACGTTAATGTCGCAACTTATAATAAGATTATTCCAAGATATTAAAATAGGTTAAAAATATTTAATTTTTAAAGGATAATCTTTTGAAATTATTCAATAAAAATTTGACGAGTATTTTTCATAAATTCTAGAATTAATGCAAACATTAATGCAAAACATTTTTTGCTGATAACTAGTGGTTTAAAATTAGAATTTTATGATAATTTTGAAAAATAGATAAATATTATTTAATAAAAATTATTAGTGAAATATAAAATCTTTTGTACTATAATATACAAATGTGTTGCTTAATGCAAGAAGGACCAATGTTGGTATTTGTAATCGGTTAAAAAGGTCTAAACATTAGCGAAAACAATTTTAATAATCAAAACAACAAGAACCGTAATAATTTTTCAATAGTTCTAAAATTTAGTTTTTACCATTTTGAAATGTGTTGCTTTAAGTCACGGGAATTAAAAAAAAAATAGATTTAAAGGAATATTATATTATATACATATATATAAAAAATAGTTTCACAAATAATCTCCACTTAAAAAAAGAAAAATTTATTTCTATTGGGACAATTTTTCGAAATTGTAATATGTAAAACGATGAATTAATAACACCTAATTTCTGAAATAACTTTATTTCATATTTTGCTCAACATCAAGTAGAATAAAAAAACGTACAAAATATGGAGTACAAACACTTGCAATACAGCATAGTTACACAATAACATTACAAATGGCGACAACATTCCTAAACAAATCATGCAAAACGAAGGTATTCAGACAAGAGATTTAAGACAAATAATTTTCAATAAATCCACAGCATTATAAACCTTGCCCTTGAAAGGTGGAGTTAAGGTCACCACATATAAAATGCACCAGTTATTTAGTGGCCCACTGGATGTTAAGCGCAGAAACAATAAGTTGTGTTTTATAAAATATAAGTAGTCATCATTTAAATTAGCTGTTTAAAGTACTTCAAGTACAAAGAGTTAACAAAGGTTTACCATTGAGCATTGAAAATATATAGTAGTTAGTATATATGTATAGTAGTTAAATAAACTTATATTCAAATATATTGAAGAACAAATGTCTTAAAGCAAATGTAAATGTTAAGTAGGTTTACACATTGAGTAAAAAATTATAAAATAACCCAAAATCTACAAATAAACAAGGTCGAAAGACAAACAGTAGTTTCGAGACTATAAAAGAATCATGTGTGTAAACACAATGTGTATTCATACTACATAGCTGCCAATATAGATAGGAAAAAATCCAGTAGATTTTACGAAATAATATAAATTTCATTTCAACTCTTGCATAATATACTAAATATTTTAAACAAAGGGAATTTTAGGGATTTTTATAGTCATCGAAATACAAAACTTTAGCACACTGATAACATAAATGGTCTGAAATATTTTCCAATTCTGATTGGCGTAAAATGCACATTTTTGAACAAGAAATAAATAAGTAAATAAATAAAAGGATAAGAAAAAGCTTTAAAATGATTATTATAAATGAGGCTAGTTTCATTGTGTAATAGTAATATTTATTTAAATATTCAAGCAAGCAATAAATAGGGTAACATTTCTATTTCAATGGAGTTATTTTTTAGGAAACTTACTCAATTTTAGGGAATATTCTAAAACCAGGAGAATTTTTATTAAACCAGTACACCAGGAGAAACTAGGAAATCCAGTAGAGTTGGTGGCTATAATACTACACGTCTTTTGAACTTGTTAATTTGAGCTTTATGTTTTTGCGTTATTTTACTATCACTGAAGCCACATACTACGTATGCAGCATAAAATAACACTAAAAAAATTAGTAGCATAAAAGAATTAATAAAGATAGCAGGAATGAGTCGCACAAACGCAGTTAACAGTAGAAATACAAACATTGTTACAGAAGCAACAAAAGCATACAACACTTAATGCAATGTAGAAATTATTTCCCTACTGCTGTTGGAAAAAAAACTTCATTTTTAAATATGAAATAAAAATGTTTGAATAATTTTTTTAATTATATATATCTTCTTTGTTTGTATATCTGTGTAAGCATATGTATTCTATTTTGTTGAGTATTTATAAATTTGTTTTTGTTCATATATATGATACTGAAAAGTTTATTTATTTACAAATTTTTTATAATTGTTCAAAATTTTATCAGTCAACATATAAAGTTAAAAAATAATAATTTTCAAATGAGTATATAAAAAACAAGTTTTTGCTAATGCAAATAAAAGTTTTGCAACTGTAATATTTTAATTCTATATTCCTATATTTATTCCATTATTTATTATAAATCAATTTATTAATAATAAATAAATTATATTTATTTATAACCTAAAAGTTCAATACTATTAGTCAATGAGTCGCTAAAATAAATAGCTATTTTTTAACGCGTAAATAAATTTTTTTAAAAATGTTCACGAAAACTCAACTAGATTTCGTTTTATTTTTTGTTTGCTTGCAAACGTGGGAGTTTTTGAAATAAAAGTTTTTGCATATGTAATATTTGATATTTTTTTCAAAAGTATTTATAATTAAAAAATATTTTTTTTAATTCCATAAACATAAATGGAGCAGTAGGTAATACACTTAAGCATATCAATAGTTATTTCTTATTTAAAAAAATGACACTGATATTGGCCACAAACCCTTTGCACTCGTATGGAAGTCTAGGTTACCACTCTAAGCTGTTTGCGGCAGGGTTATATCTTTCATTATTAAAAACTTTGGAATAGGATTAGAGAAAAAAAATATGAATTGGATGTGCCGATTATACTGAAGAAGAACCGAAAAAAGAAATGTTGAAATTTTTATATTGTAATAATTAATAATATATTTTGTAAATAACTGTATATAGATATGCAAATTGTTCTGTTAACTTTATGTCATTGTGAGAACTTCCCCTTCTTACTCAAGATTCATTTGTTTTAACGAAGTGACATTAAATAATCAGAAATAATCAATGCAAAAGTCAGAGCTTTCGAGCTGAAACAGCTTTTAGCTGGAAGATTTGGCATAACAAACATCGTAATGAAGTGGTAGCAAATTTATGCTAAATATATATATATATATATATTTTTTTTTGCCAACTTCTATTTTATCCTACGTATTATGAAACAGTTCTGTTAACCTTATTTCATTATTAATCTTTTCTACTTTCCTTTCACACAATTTTTTTTTTAGCCTAACTTTGTTTCGAGCGCAAAGGGTTTAAAGAGCATAGAATCTATTGAATCCATATGTTCAGATTAAGTGGCAATCGAGAGATATATTAAACACCTTAGAAAATAATATAACAAAGATAAACATAATGAAATCACTGACAAAAAATTTCACGAACAAAAAGAACGAAGATCAAGCTCTCTAACTATCAGATAGTTAGAACCTGGAAAAAAATGACATAAGATATTTTAATATAATGCATTCAAAGTGTCTAGTAAAAAAAATATAAAGACACAAAAGTTAAGATTTTAAATAAACAAGGTTCCAAACTAGTAAGCCCTTAATATTTTGGAAATATTCATTTTTGAACATTTCATCAGGATGACAAAAAAATATTTATGTAACACCTCTAAATAAGGTTTAGTCTTAATAAGGTTTTGATACTAAAGTTTTAGCGCTCTCTACAGAAGTTCAACTGTCTTGGGAGGTAGGCTAGATTTAAATCTTTAATTAGCCGTATCTTCCTTGCTAATTATCACAGAACAAAGTCTAGGGGAAAAAAAGCCACGTAAATGTTTAATGACTCAATAAGAAAGCTTTCTAAGATAATATCGATAAAAACTACCCATATAATGATGATTAAATAGCTGAAAAAAACTACGAATAGAAAAATGAGAAAGCTAGGAATATTTAGCAATTACAAATCTGATTGAAAAACGTTAAAAATTTCAATCTCACTCATTAGAGAACGAAAGGTAATTAAAGAAAGCTAAAAGTAATGAAGATTTTTAAATAAAATATACTAATTGAATTGAAGAGAATTAGCTGTAAGCTGACATGAAAACTGTTAAAAGGTAATTCTTTATAAAAATAAAATCGCGCCTCTTTCACTTCTAATGGCAATCACATATTTTTCATAGCTGGATGGGAAAGCTTACAACTTTCGTCAAAAGCATAGCCATAGCCTGAAGACACGAGGAGACAAGAAAAATGCCAATTAGTTATTAGCTTTACCTGCGCGCAAATAAATTACATGACTAACCATTCAACTTATGAAGCAAAATGTGTGAGGATGTGGCCTTAGGCGGCTTCTTTCAGTTTAAGAGGAACGGAAGATCGCCACAAATATTGAAGAAGAGTCGGCAAAATCGTGATCGTCGGGTCGTGACATAGTCCACGTGCCGGAGTCACGACGCTCTGACCGAATGTTGAGTCAATAAAAAATGCAATTAAGGCAAAAAAGATAATACAAAAAGTAAGAAGAGAGCGCGTGCCAAACGTCGTGATATCTATTTTGGCGAGAGGTACAATAATCGTTTGGTCACGACGTAAGCACCCCCTTAGAAGAGAAATGTGTTTAGATAGTTCGAGGTGTGATAACAAACTCAATAACGGATCTCCTAAACGCTTTCGATAGGTTATTGGCAACACCAGGCCATTAACTATGAGCCACGCCGATTCGGGCGGAACTCAGATTATTGCAAATAAAGAGATTCAATTATTTAGAACCAATAAAGGTTGCAAATCTAGCTCGTTAAAAAAAAGGGAAGGAACTGGAGGACTGTATGTTTTTCAATACGTTTCTATAGCAGTTTTGTTTCTAATATTTATTTTGAATGCTCTTTCTTTCATTTTAAATTAATGGTGACATATGCATGTTAAGTCTATTGTAGTATATTTAAAAAAGAAATAAAGTCAAACAAATTCTTTAGTGCCTCAATCCTGTAATAGTATTTTAGGAAGTCATGATCTGGGTGTAAAAACGATTTAAATTAATTTAAAATGAAATTTTTTTTCTGTATTGTTGGAGTATATCAAGCACAAAATGTTTTTAAAGCCACAATTTATTAGTCATGTTTTAGAAAGTTTAAAGTTATAAACAGCAAATTTATATAGATAGGTAACTGATTGTCGATTCACTTGTAACAGAAAGGACAAAATTGATTCACTTCCCAATAAAAGATTACAAGAACTGAATTCTAATACACTACTTAGTAACACAACTTAAATATCATGCTAAATGAATATTATTAGTAACTTTTAAGTTCGTCATTTTGTTGAAGTAGCAATTTCTATTGATATTGAAGCAATTTTCCCAGTTCAGAATGAAGTGTAAATTATTATACTTATGGAGCAACAGATAAAATTGCTATCGGAACTTTTTTTTCAATGCAACATAAAAATTTGGCAATGATAAAAGCCAAACTAATATTTTTAAATTAAAAAATTCAATTTTTGTAGCGAAAATAAATTTTTCATTTCGTTGAACCAAACAGGTTGAAATAGAAGAGACAAAACTACTGAGAAATGTTTACTTTGGAGCAAAACTAATGTTTGAAATTCAAAAATTCTGGTTCTGAAGCAAATAGGGTAAATTGAAATTATTAGATAACATTTACAACACTGCGTTTGTTTCAAGCTTTGAAAGGTGTAGAAGACAAAATGTCCTTTGACATTTGGTTTTTAAAAAGAACAACATTCACAAAATCATTTAAACTTCATTTCCAGTTTATTATATTTTAATTTATGGAGTTTGAGTTTTTTCGGGAAAATTTAATCTAATACATTTAATAAAGGAGGGGCAAAATAAAAAACTCAAGAATACTTACCTGTTTCAATAGTATAATAATAAATATTATCACGCTATATTACACATAGTTTAATATAACACTATATAAACAACCTACAGGTAATTAGCCCAGATAGTTTCTTGTTCACACACAAGTATGGTTTAAATAAAAGTTAACTTACAGGGCACCAAATGACAAAGCAGTGAAGTTGAGATTATTGGGATCACGTTCCATGTACTCTTTGCACACTGCAGCAGCATCCTAAAAAATGACACAAAATAAAAAAATAAAATATGCAATGTTTTTTATTGTAAATAACAATCATTAAGAACAAAATTATTATAATAACGTTAAATATATATGAATGATCAATTTGAGAACGAGATTAAGTAGCATATACCTTTTTTTTCAGAACTACAATAATCGTTCTATTCAGTTTTGTACATTTGAAAAAAGTTACACTTATTATTCTCCTTTGAAGCAGAATTCTTATTAAACATATTTTTCCCCCTATTTTGAATTAATTTAGGTCAAAATAAGTAAAATATATTATAATTAGCATTTAAATAATTCATGGGTATGAATTACAGCGCTAAACACCACGGTCTCTTTCTGTATTAAAGGTGATATTATATCTTCCAAACAATAATTTTTCAAATTTGCACTTATTTAAATCTAAGAGAGAAAGTAATTTCAATGATAAATAACTGTAATTTACAAAATCAATTATTGATAAAATTTCTGAATACGAATGAAAAAAAAATTACAAACTACCTTTTTTTCTTTTTTCTTTTTGGATTTTAAAATATTTGTACAAATATAATTCCGATAATCTAAGCAGATTTTTTAGTAACTTTTAGACAGTTTTTTTTAAAAAAATTTAAAACATACCAAAGTATATTTCGCTCGTAATTAGAACGTCAGAAAAAATATATAAAAACCGATGTCCCATCTGCGTCAAAGGGTTAATTTACTGTAAGTGACTCCTTTTCAATTTGGTTTTACCATTGCAATTTGGTCAGATTGCACTGAGATTTAGCCAGAAGTGAAATCCGAAAAGAAAAAATGACGATAACAGAAGCCAGACACCATGTCACATAAATTTAAGACCACCCTCAAAATAAGAATTTTATGTCTGAAGTTTCGTTCAAGAAATTTAGATTTCCCTTACTATTTGATGGCACTTCGCAACAGGAGTATTGTGTAGTCACACGTGAGAAACAATTGATTGGTAAAAGATTTTGGCATTCAAAGCACTGAAAAGCTATATTTATAAAAAGTAGAGGCATGCAGAGAGGTCAGATGTATCAAACGAGTAGAACATAAATGTGGCATTTAGTACGACAGTGAACTTCTGGTAAAGTATACATAATATAGCGACAGAAAATAGGGACTGTTAGTATATTGCGCATCTTTTATTAGAGTTATCTTACGATTAATGTTGAGGGGGTAAATAGGTATTTAATAAAGTGCAAGAAGTTTAGAGTTATTCGCCCTAAAGTTTTAAAAATAATAATTAAAACGATATATATATATTAATTAATGTTATTTGAAGGCAAATTTTTTTAATGTTATTTGAAGGCAAATGTTTTTAATGTTATTTGAAGAACTTTTTTTTTTAAACAGAGTTTAAATTTTTTAAAAGTCCCTTTTTCTTAGTTGGAAAAGGAAGGGGAAAAGTTTGGCAAATGACACCGATTTGCCAAAATGTTATTTATACACTTAATATTTTCTTTATTTTGAGTTATATACGCTGCAACTTAAAAGAATAAATTCTATAATAAAAAGATTAACAGTGTATCAGAATTCATCGCTAAAGAATAACAAACATAACTCACCAAAACAAACAATTATTATTAAAGCTATTTTTAGAATTTTTCAGTCATTTTTTGAAAACTATTTGATTTTTGCGCTTGCGACCCCAATTTCTAGACTATTATTCACTGTTGTAGTTTGAATAACGATTTCTGATGTGACTTCATTATAGATTTATTAAAGAATTCCTGGAAGTAATGGTTTTAATATTAACAGCGAAGCCTCCTTAACCGATATAGTGTTGCACCCTTTTTCAAAAAATGAACTGGAAGTGTTCCCTCTTCCAAAGAAGAGCCTTCAGTCAAGTTTGTGTGGAGTAAAAAACGCCGGTCGTGGCGTTTTTGCACTTGATTAGATTATATGACCAGACATACTCCGTTCATAACGCTGTATTGGTTACTAAAGCATAAATAATACCGTCCAAAATGTTTGTTATTGTAATAGTGCTATTTAACAACAAGTATAAATTTCAATTTTAAGTACTTGGAATTGTTGCAAGAAGAAACAAAATTTTTGACGCCTTTATCCCTTCCTCTTAATTCCTCATAAAATGTTTAAGTGGAAAATACAGAAAACTTCAAAATTCGCCTGTGTTGCGATAGGAACACAAAATAATGTTGAAAATATCACTTTGGATGATAAAGATCTCTGATTTCAACCTTCATGCAATTCAACAGAGCTTTCAGCCATAAAAATTAATTAGTTTAGTTGCAAAATACAACTAACAATCAACGATTAATTTTTTAACAATATATTTCAAGATCTTGTTTACTTTGTTACAAAATACCTCATAGTCAACGAAAGGCTTTTTTTAGGCTCCGAAAAACTTTTCAAACAACACAAAAGATACTTTTTAAAATTAATTTCTTCAGCTTCAAGAGGGAAATTTTCATGCAGTGATTTTCATGATTTTAAAATGGCACTACGTGTTTGGAATACTTCTAAAATATTTTACAATTTATTGCGGTTAAATTTTGTTCATACTTAATAAGAATCGGAGTCTGAGAGCTGCCGTAGGGCCGCAAAGAGTTAATGTTTAAAAAATAGTTTTCCAGAATATTATGAGTTCCGAAAGGCAAACAGAGTAGAGTAATTTAAATACAACGATCTATATGCAATTCATGAAAGTTAAACGGTAGAGAACATGATCGTATTACATAGAAAGTCAGCAAATAATGAGCATTTAATCGGGAAACGCCTAAAATAATCATTTACAATTCCTTTATCTCTGAATGATACCATTATAATTTAGAAAGATGAAGAAAATATGAAATTTAAATGGTGGTATTATATCTTGGTATCAAGAAAGAATACTTTGGATTCTAATTTTTTACTCTAACAAATAGAAGTAAAATTAGTCTTATTCCACTAATGAATGAGGGTTTCCTCACGAGAAAAGGTCTTACATAATCAACTACTATTGAAAGGCGAATAACTGTAAAAACGAAGTGATATATATATATATATATATACACTGCTAAGAAAGAAATCCCAAAATTATCCCACAGATTAATAAGAATCAAATGTTTTCAATAATACGTTAGCATAAAAGAAAGAACGTAGGTGTCAACCAAGATATATCCCACATACAAGTTAATTTATGAAACTTTTTCTGCAACTAAGTTTGAATTTACTTCATTCCATTGAAACAAACTCTTCCAATTAAAAAAACCAACAACCTTAATACGAGCAGGATATAAAGACATACATAGAAATAATCTTCCAGTTCAATAAAAACAAAAATCACCTGGAAGAGAAATCCTAAGCTTCACAATAAAATAGGAAGACAAGCGCAGGTAATGCACAGGAATACATAAAGATACCGTTAATCAGATACTAAGAAGCCGTAATGATTAACACACATGAATCAATAAGTTTTACTTCATTCCTTATCGAAGTCTCGAAGCTATCTGCCAAAAAGTTTTTACTCCGCGTTCTCAACTTATCAATTCATCGTACATTTAGAAAGCCTTAAAACATAATTGATTACTGAAAATAAATTCTCGGAGGATAAGTTGCCGGAACTCTAATTTATAGTAATTCCACTAGTGAGAAAAGATGGCGAAAGAAGCTATCAGTTTTGATAAGAATACCATTTCGGTGTTACTGCATTTGAATAAAGTTAAAAGGTGACTGATATTCCCAGAAACAAAATACAAGAATTAATAGATTACTATTTTACTGGAAACTCACTCCAAAGGGAATGTTAATCGGAAGCACGTATTTGCAAATGATTAGATTTTTCTAAAAGTAACTAAAAAAATCTTATCGAGAAGTCTCTTGATGTCTTCATTTATAGAGGGAGTGGATAGTAAAAAGTGCAAAAAAGAAGAAAAACCAGGGTGGGTGCAATGGAGACACAGTGAATACAAAGCAGAATGTGTATTCATAAATCGCCAAGTATTCACGATAGTTCACGATACCCCGTCGAGCTTTTAGTAGATAATTATACAAGGTAGTTTTGCAGGAGGGGATGTTGTATTTGTTGGTTTATTATTTCCGTTTTAATTGGCCACACAGAGTAAGTTTTTCATTTTATGAGAGTCAGAGAACGTGCCGACTAAATTTTTAACTATGATACGCAAGCCAAGATGATTTACATTTGAAAGATTTCTTTAAGGTAAATTACTCAATTGGGTTCATGGTAGACTTTTTAAATTTTTATTATACATATATATATATATATATATATAAAGGAAAAAAAAGTGTCATTTTGGTTAAAAATTGAATAATCAGTAATCAAAAATATTTTATTATACCGTTATTCAACTTAATTTTTGACAGACTCTTCATTTTCAAAATAGAACTTGAATGAAAGTTGCCGTCTAATACTGAATAAGCTATACTTACCAAATAAAAATGCTTAGTCTGAAAATTCTATTAACTTTTTCAACATAAGGGAGATTCGAAAAGATGCCATCGATTAACTAAGGCAGCTAATCCCAAATGGTATTCTACGAGTTAGTACTTTTTATTACCAGTGATGAGTTATGAAATCTCTGGTTATATTTAGATCAAACCTATAATCTATAAATCATTTAATCTTACAAACTAAAATTACTTATATTTAATCAAAATCCTTTCAGAAATTATTTCAAGTAAAATGCCAAAAATAGAATGGCATTTTTTAAAGAAAATATAATATTTCTAAAAACAATATGTTGAACAAATTATAAAAAAACAAGCATTTACAAAATATTCCATTAATATTTCCTATCGCGCTTTTCAAATCATAATAAATATAAATTCTTTGATAAAAAAATTTGTTTCCATAATGACAATTTTCAATGTTTATATCAGTTCTTCTAAGTTTTCATTTCAAAATAAACAATCATTCAGCCTATTTTAATCATTTTCAACTTAAATACATACACCGGAAACGAATTCATAACTAGGCTAGATATAGCACAAAGACAGCAAATTTAACCGTCAGACATAAAAGATAAATTCAGACTATTAATAATAAAACGATAAAATCTTCAATCTAGGAATTAAAATATTTTAAATACAGTCTTTTGTAGGTTATAATGCTCACAATTACCTTAAACTTCACTCATAAAGTTGAGATTTGGCTGAATGAATGTTGATTATTTAGGGTTCCGTAGCCAAAAGAAATTGGGAACCGCTGAACTAAGGGGCATACTAAAAAATCGACTTCTAAATTATAGTTACAACCCTATATTTATTGGGGGAAAAAAACTAAACATTACATCTAGCATCCAACTAAATCAAAATAGTAAAGAAAAAAGTGTTCAAAGGGGAAGAAAAGGAAGGAAAATGAATCACAAATTCCTATGTGTTGTACAATGAAAGCTTAAAAAAAAATAAATAAAAAAAATAAAAAATCCAGTGATTTGAATTGTTTCTTTCTTAAAATTCAAGTATACTCGAGAGATGAGAAAGCAATAAATAATAATTGTTTAATACTCGAAAAGACATTTTATAGTGACACAAGATTCTCAACACTCACGAGCCAGTCATAAATTCACGGCTTAAAGAAAGTAACCGGAGGTATGAAAAAGGAGAAGAATAAGTTTTGTTTCATGAATATTACATAAATACGTCGAATCGTTCACAATAATTTCTATCTTTGACCTTCTTACATTTCGAGTCTTGTATGTTACGATTAGAAGAGGATGTCAAAAATCTATAGAGAGCTTTTTTGATTTACTTTGGAATTTAACTTAGAGATGGGAGATTCTTTCAAATTTCACCATGTTTCGGTTTTTATTATTTTAATTATTTACCATCTACTACATATTTAGTGTATTTATGCTTGAAACTTAACCATTAATATCTAAATCGACATTAGAGTAATTATTGAGATATGAAAACCAGTAATGAAAATTTTAGATATTTTGAATATTCATTAACATTAAATGTTATGAAAACAACAGGAATATTTAAAAAAAATATTCTGCCTGAAAACTTTTGTTTACATTTTAAAAAATTTAAAAAAAAACTGTAAAATTTAGAGACGGAGATATAAGGAGGTAGAAAATACGGTTTTTTGGCATTCGATATACAAAATGCCACAAAAAAAAATGACATTATGAACAGCTTATAAACATTATGGTTAACGGAATGTATAGTGTTCTTTTTAAAAGTTTTTGTTGCTGTTACATTTTTTCCTAAATTTAGATTGTTACTTGAAACATTTTCAAACTTTTCAATTGTTTTGATTAAAATTGTTGTGATACACAGATAATTTCATAAATAAATAATTAAACACTTTTCTTCCAGATATAGCGAAACAACATTATATACAACATTACCATTTGAATATTTGATATGTGTTTCCATCGATAATTCATGTAAAAGAAATGAAACAAAAAATTTGCATTAAAAAATTCATGCGACGTCATTACAGATAAATTTAAGCTCAATTTTGGAGGTCCGAGCCCCAAGGTTGAGTGATATTTACTTTTTAGCCCAGGTCCAAGATTTAATATGTAAATAAAGGTCAAAATTTTAAAAAAGCTATAAGACCGAGATGTACGGAGATATAAGATACGGTAATAAAGATTGCCGGAGTTGCAATGGCTCAGTGGTTAATGTACTGAACTGCCATTGTGAATAACTGGGGTTCAATTTCCAGTGGCGGCTTGAATTCCAGCTTGTCTGGGAAGTATGGGTTCGTGTTCAGCATTGCAGTCTGTGCGCAATGCTGAACACGTTGCCACAATCAAGTTGTTAATCATCAAATTGTGTAGTCTTAACCTCCATGAACTCCTTGGCCCACATCGGATTGTTGCAACGGACAACGCTTTACTTTACTAATAGAGATTACCTATTTTCGGATAAAGATTTTTTTTTACTTTTAAATTTTTTATGCCAAAAAGTTTTTAAATTATTAAAATTTAATAATTAAATTAAAGAGACTTTTGTGCTAAAGAGCTCGTGTTGATATCGTCTCTAAAAATTATGATGTACGTAATTTTAGAACTGTTGTGCAGTTATGATAAAATATAATTATATGCCGCAAGGCTGGTGCTTCTTTATTGATTTATTTTGGCATTATATTCGAAAATCTACCGACAGGGGAATAGTTTTAGGTCTTTTTTTTAAAGAAATGTAACTCCTTTAAAAAATTAAAAATGTCATGGAAAAAAAAGTTTCCATGAAAAATAGGAAAAAAAAAGTACCATTTGACATCCAGCGTACCGAAGATCAGTTCACTTTTTTTTGTTTTGTTGTTTCATTTAAAACGATACCCAGATGTCCTGTTTATAATACAAACAGAATTCTTTTTTCCTTGCTGATTTACCATAATTTGAATGAAAAATAAAGTTTTCATCCCTCAAGACTTCTAGCTTGTAAGTAGACTGAAACGCTAAGTGAAAAAGCACTTTTGAAAAGTAAAGCTCTTAGAGAAACTAATGTCAAGGAGCAGTGATAGCAAAATCATTCGACCAAAGCATAAAGTAGATAAGGTCGACAATTCAAAGCATATAACAACTAGAACTGAGGATAAAAGTGACAGACTTTTTTGAAGGTGATAGGTAAAAACAGCACTATCGCCTTTCAGTCAGCGCCGGGTCGTAAGAAGCTTTAAAACAGGTAGGTGATTTACTCTCTTCCAACAATCGGTAGTCTTCAGGAGGGAGAACATCTTAAGGTACGTGTCTTGAGTGTTAACATCTATATTCTTCCTGCCATTAAAAATTGTTCTTTACAAAATTGCCTTTCACAAATTTCATTAGGTATAACTTAGATCAGTGGTTCCCAATTTTTTTTCCGCTATGGAACCCTTAATGATTAAAATTCTTCTGGCGGAACTTAGATTTTATAAACAAAGTATATAAAGAAAATTGTGAGCAGATTAACCTATAAAAGACTGCTTTATTTTGAAAATATTTAATAAGAAGAATGCCATTTTTTCATCGTTTTATCCTTAATAATCTTAAATTAGGTTTTATTCCAACAGTTGAATTCAAAGTCCTAGAGCTGAATCTAGTCTTATTATGATTTTGTTTTTGATGTGTAAGCATAATCTAAAAATGAATGAAATAAGCCGAATTATGGTTTTCATTTAAATGAAAATTAAAAAGATCTGCTATAAACGTTGAAAATAGCTAGAAGAAAAAAATTTCTTTATTAACAATCTTGTTATTTTATTTTGGTTTGAAAAGCGCGATGGGAAGTACTAATACAATATTTTATAAATGCATGTCCTTTTTATAGTTTATTCAATACAGTGTTATGTAAAAAATTATGTATATTCTTCCCCCCCCCGAAAAAAAAATACCTGCTATTTCTTTATTATTGACATTTTACTTTAAATCATATCGTAAAGGCAACCAAAATATTAGGTAAATAATGGTTTACTGATTGGATCTTAATATAATTACAAGCTTCAAAAATGTTTAAAAAATTTTTTTTTTTCATAGAGGTAGTGAAATATCAAAGTAAAAACATTAAATTTATTAGCAATTTTTTAAATTTCGTCAGGCTTTTACATATATAAGGCATAATTTTTAGAATTAATTCTTAGATATGTTTTCTGAAATTCTTTATATTACGGTTAGTTACAATAATTTTAAATCAAATTTTTCATATCCAGAGTAATATATTAAAGCAAAAAACTGACTACCATTAGAAAATATCGCTCGTTAAAATGGTAAAAGTTCGCAGGTATGCTGATCCTAAAATTTGCCAGTACATGGTAACCAGCAAAGGCAGAATTAAATACACGGCCAGCTCCGGTTTCCCAGCAAAACTATGATTCATTAGATGACAGATTCCTGGTACCCAGCAAAAATTTTACTTATAAAACTGTTGACTGGTCGGAACTGTTAATTGGTCGGATATTTTAGCGTTTATGCAATACGTTATAAAAACCACATGATTTTTTACAAAACATATATTTTACAAGATGCATTTCTAATTAAATTTATTACACACGTATATAAATAACATATACATTTATTTTCACATTTTTCTGCATATTTTAAGGAATGATTGGCATAAGACTTTACTATGGAAACATCTATCAATGATGGATTACTTTATTTACAGATAAGATTTATTCATATAGTTTCTGTTCAACCAGGAATAATTTTAAAATATTGAGGGGAAAAAAAGGATGGTATGTAGAATGAAAAATGTTGCTAAATAACTAAAAACGTACTTTATGTACAATGGTAACATTAGTACAAACTCTTAAATTTTTCTGTAGCAAAATGGAGATTTTATTTTATTACCAACGTTGAACCGAATATTCATATCGTGGATTTATTATTCTTAATATTAAATTATGTAACCATGTAATATGGAATCCAACCCAGAAAATGAAATAACTTCTGTATCAAGCATCGGAAGAAACTAGCCTTCGGGAAAAAGTCTTTTAGTAAAACTAACCCATTAAAACTACCATCAAGTGCAGTGTACAAGGAGAAAAAAAACTTTCCACGGTTTGGACGAAAACTTTTCACGGTTTGAACGAAAATCTTCCACGGTTTGAACGACGGTAAAATCTCTAACCATATCAGTTGGAAATAGAACTTCTTAAGCCAATGAGTTAAAAACATGCTTTTTGGAGAAAGTGTTATTTAACACATTAGATAATGTGCATTATCATTTACCAAAGGACAGCATTTTTCTTGATAAATAATTATTCACTATACGAATGACGAAAGCCGATTTCATTTATTCGTGATTAGATTCTATAAAAGCGAATCAAATTCAAAAAATATTTAAATTAGTTAAATATAATTAGTAAAAATAATTAATTTTAAAATGTTTTTTCGTGCATTGGAACCATAGTATTTTTTATATGTTAAGACAGTATTTAACAGTTCAAAATAATGGTTTTTCATGCTCAATAAGTGGGATAAATTATTACATTTTTATTTCAACTTATTAAATTTATCAAGATTAAAATTTTGCATAATAGTAAAAAAATAATTTTAATTTAAATGAAAAATCTATGAATAACATTGCTTTTACGAAAAGTACTAAGTTCACTATAAATCTTTATAATAGATCGTGCCAAGTATAAATGAGTATTACCCGGAAAAATAGGCTGGTCCAGGTATCCGGTTAATGAGAATTGACAACCGGGTACCCGTTACTGGGCATTGAAATTTGTTTGTTGGGAATAATTGAAATTATTCGGCACATTTCTAGTTAATAATAATTAATTTTACACATGTTTAACCAATTTTTAATAATTTTGCGCAACTCTCTAATTTAGATTAACTACATTAAGTTAAAACTATTGAAAATTAACCCTTGTCATAACATTTTTTAAGTAATGACTGTTATTTTTAAAGTGACTTTAACCATGTTCCATTCTTGTGTTAATTCAAAACAAGGGCTATTATCCAAAGTTTGCCTCGTTTCCTTCTTCAAGTTAAAAAATTTTTCTTTAACATAATTTTTAATATTTTGCTGTATTTCTTTGTTGAATTTGAAATACAAACAAACGTAAGAACAAATTATTTCATAATATTTTACTTAGAAATAGAATTGAACAAATAAGGTACTTTTTTCTTTCAAAGCATAATATTTATTACATAGAAATATAAAATAGATCCATATAATATAAATACGAATTTATGGAAACAATGAAACAGAAAAACAATAAAAGAGAGCTCACATAAATTAAGGCATGAGATACAATTGGTTAGCAATAATTCAATCGTCTAAGTAGCAATTATTTTTATTTTTGTTCCCCAGATTTTGATTTACTATTGTATGAAGTTTACAGTTCACATTAAAAGCATTGTTTTTATTCTGAGCACACATATTAGTTTTACGTGACCAGTACTTTTCAAAAATAATTGGCTCGAGAAATTTGAAAGCTCCTTAAGATCACAAATTAAGTACGTTTCTTGATCAAGGTATTAAACGCTAGTGGGGGACACCTACTTAATTGAAGAAAAAAAAAGTAGGAAGGAAAAATAAATCCATAAACAAAATTCTACGAAACGACAAACAGCACTTCAAGAAATTGAAGATGCAACGAATGACGCAATAAAAAAGGTCTCGAGTTCAGAAACAAGTTAAGGTCATAAAACAATTCAAGAAACCAATTTAGAGAGATTTCAGGGAGACAGCTATTAACTTTACTAGCACTTGGAATGCTATAAATGAAGAAATAAAAGTTAATCTAAGCATTTGAAGTACAATTTATGCATTAAAAAAGAAAAGATGGAGAAATTAAGAGTAGAATATAGGAACATTAAAACGTTTTCACGCCATTATCGCTATCGTAAAATGATTTATTTTAAAGGAATAGCACAATTTTTAACACACGGATCTTACTATGCTGCTTTTTTTTTTCATTTTATAGAAATTTTTTTTTTGGAAACACGCGATTTATATCTACTTAGTGTAAATATAATTTCTTCAGTATCTATTTTCTAATTTTTAAAACTAAACATAAAATTAAAATATCAAGTTGAAATAAATGCAAATAAAATTAGTATGACACTCAGTGAAAAAAAATTAAAGATAAAAAAAATTAACTACGAAAAGATATGATCTCATCATCAGCTGACACGATTGCAATCGCAAAAAATAGCGCTTTATAATATAGTATTAATATAGCCGATTTTTTTCTTGTTTTCATTTTATATTATGGGTTCGATGTCCTTGTTGCATATATATATATATATATAATTCCAAGTTAAAACAGCAGCAGGCCGCTTATGTTATAACTGGAAGAAAAATATTTAACAAAAATTGTAATTTAAGACAATATAATTTAATACAAAATACCCGACAAAAATAGCAGAAGACCACAAAATCAATCGAAAAATATCTAAAATCTACCGACACCACAACCGATCAAAAATATAAATAAACAATGGAAAGCAGCATAGCAGCTTCTTCAGAGGGTTATTACCATGCAGTCAGTGTAGGAACAGTTTCTGCAGGTTGGTAGCAAAATCAAAATACCACTAACAACCCTATGTCCCTGAGTGCTTTAAATAATAATAATAAGCAAAAATATTCGTTATAAAAAAAATTGAAGAATGTTATTTATAAAGAATCAATGCAAATAAATAGAATTTGAAAATACATTTCTGGATATGAAAAAGAGTTCATACGAATTATATTTAATTCGTCTTTCTTTTTTACAAAATAAGAAATCTGCTAAGAAAGCTATATAGTTTTACGAAATAAAAAAAAATCATGTTCTTACTCTTTATTTTAAACTTAAATGTCCATATGAAATATAACTGAATTAAAACAGATGTAAAGACTAGTTACAATTTATAGAGTGGTAGACAATTCAAAATTAAAGCTTTCAGAATACTTGGCAATTTTGCCAACATTTTAAAAGCCTTATCACGAAACAACGAAACAGCAGGAACAAAACGAAGCTTTATATGAATCCTTAAAATATTTACATGCAGTAGTGTGGAAAATAGCTTTAAATCCATATATATATATATATATATATATATATAAATATATATATACAAAAAGGAAAAACAAACACGAGGAAAACTAAGAACAATAAGTTTTGCTTTCTGCGCATAAGCTGCACGTAAATAGAACTCATAAAATAA
>NC_092214.1:53707144-53712664 GCF_043381705.1 Parasteatoda tepidariorum
TATATATATATAGAAAAATTTTTTCCCTTAAATAATATACCTTTTAAACTTTCTTTAAAAACCAGAAGGTTAAAACTTTCATAAAGTAAGAAGAAAAAGAAAACTCGACTCTCCATTGACCCAGTCAAGGAAAAAGAATGAAGAGACCAAAATTGATTACAAAATAAATAATAATGTCCCGCCACAGGTGGGAAGTCAGTTAATTGCATAGTGGCGACACGGAATGTGGGGAAGCTGACTAAACAGAATCAGAAAAAAAAAAACCGCAGTTGTTTCATTTTTATATACGTCCGAGAGGGGGTCATTATAACTGAAATAGACATCCGGTTACCCGGGTTGACATCTTCACCGACAGCCCTGCGCTAGTATCCGATTATGATAACATTTGACAACGGGTTTGATACTCCGCCAAACATTGCGCCAAGTTGCATTCACAGATTCTTTTTCGTTGCAGTACCCCATGAGAAAAATTTAAAAAAAGGGTTAAAGAGAGTGAGAAATACCTAAAAAACATACGTGTCCAGTCTTTAAAAGCATTTTCTCTAAACGGCATGGATAATAAAAAAGTGAAGAGCGAAACTAATTGATCTTTCAAAGTAAAAAAGAGGATTTCGAGTACCTATCAGTTTCCCATTTTATGGTCAATGACCAATGACAAAACATTTTTGCTTGTCACTAGGCGAAGATTCTCCCTCTTGTTTTTTTGTCAAAAAGTTCAAGACTATCTCATTGAAGGGGCAAGAAAACTTTTTGAAGATGAACCAAATCGAATCAATTTGTTGAAAATCCCAAGCAGGGGTGTTATCGTCTTCCTATTCAAGAGTTCTAATAAAAGCTTTTTGACGTTATGAAAGAAAGGTGTCAGGACCATTCGTTATATCTTTTCTCTATAGTTCATTCTCGTGAGATTTCTAAGACTCTTCAGATTGAAATTTTGCATTAATTTAACTGAGAATAAAATTGCTAAGGTACTTATAAGTCTGAGTTCTTTCTAGCAATCGAATTCAATTATCCAAAAAGTGTGGGCGGAGGAGTTAAACGTTAAATTTATGCTTTTACTTAACTTAATTTTAACAAATTTATTGATGGAGAATTACTCTTATCACAAAATCTTTGGAAACATGTAAAATATAATTTATTAGATTGAGAGATATAGAAAGCGTTATTCAAAAAAGTTTCTTTTTTTTTTTTTTCCTGGCGAAATTATATCAATAAAATTTTTCGAATGTATGTCAATTAGTTTTAACTAATTTTAGATTTTTGAAAAATATCTTTGTTTTTGCATGATTTAAAAAAAGTTTTGTTATAAACCATTCATTATCTAAATGGGGTTTTCCTATTTAAATAAAAATAAAAAGCAAATTTAAAAAAAAAAATAATCTGAAAATAAGACAAATGTACATTAATAAATGATCTCACTAAATCTATTAACTAAAAAATTTTATAGGGTTTTTAAGAAATGAAAAATGTTTTGTTCGATTAAAATGTTTAGTCCGTCAAGAAAACGTTTAGTTCGATTAAATTGTATAACATAAAAATTAAAATCATAGTTTAAGTGAACTATATTAAATTACTTCTTTGTTATATAATTAGGACTTTAGAAAAGTGATTCAAGAAATATTACTTTGAAAATTACAGCATATACTTTAAAACTGACTTGATATTTACAAAACTGAATGATATGATTCAAAAGTTATTAATTCTTAAAACTAAAAAAAAAAGAAGAAGAAAAAAAACTTTTGTGGCGTTTGAATTTATTGCTTGAAAATGAATACTATGATACCTTATTAAAATATCAAATGATGATAAGTAAATATTATTATGAAATGTTCAAATCCAACAATAACTGTTGTTAAATTTTAACTCCCTTCTTCTCGCTCCCGTGAAAATGACGGGGTGAGATTTCGCCCACTATTTTTCGCTCCTGTGATATTGACGGGCTGGAGTGTTCAATAGTAACGCGCCAATAAAAATAAAACTACTAATTCATTTCTTTTGCCCGGAAAACATTTTATTTCTCATTTTACACACCTGATGGCAGTACCAGGATATTTTTAAGGCAATTGTAGATAGTTAGTTTATTTTAAACTAGTTGCAGCACTAATCAAATACGTAATACAAATACAAAAGCCAAAAAAATAGGCACTTTTATGACCGTTTTCTTGAAAATTAACCGATCGTTAAGGGGTTAATTTCTTTTTTTCTTTTTAGAAAAAAAACTCTGAGACGCTGAACAAGAAGTAATTATAAATTCTTCATCAAAACGGCATTTGGCGAATATGGAGATGGCCAGTTTTGTAACTCACCGTCTGCAGATTTGGCTAGCTTTAGAGCAAAACGTGATTTTCAAACGTATAAAAGTGTGAATTTGACCGTTTTTTGTGTTCAGTTGACGGAAAAGTTTACACACCTGATATATATATAATGTACACCTGTTAGCACTCTATTTAGAACAAAAAAAGAACGCAATTCTAAAATTTTATGAGGTGGCTTGTTTTGCAACTGAACAGGACAATTAATAAACAAATATCAAGCATTTACAGATTTTTACAATACATATTTCTTCTTTCTAAATGAAAACCACACAATTTAAATAAATAAATAAATGTATTAAAACAATGTAGGAGCTAATAATAACAGTTATTTTATGAACCATTTAAACCAATAAAAAGAAATCATCAATAAATGTGTTACACAATTAGAATGACTTTAATTTCGCCAAATAGCGATCTAATAGCGGAGATTGTTTCACTCGCAATGGATTGTCATCAATAAAACGAAGTGTCGCAGGAGAATGCGAAGATAGATAAGAGATCTGCAAGAGAAAGGAGGGGGGGGGGATATAGGCCTCAGGCTTTTTAGTCCTAGAAGACTGCATGGCGCTAGAGTTGCCTAATTGCCATAATGATGCGGAATGTTGTATCACGGCAGTCATTCAGAGAGTCCTGAATACTTTCACGCATGTTCCGAAACGACGCAATTATGAGGACCATGAAAAATAACTAAGTGGTCTATCTGGCATAAGTTTATGCGTTAACGTTGAATTTTGGTGCATGGCTGGCAGCTAATATAAATTGAGTTTCCCCCCTCTTGAATTTTTCTTTTCTGGCCTTGAGAAGAAGAGTGGAAAGAACCGAAAAATATGTTGTTAATAGATTCTGAATGAAATGAGAAATTCCTCGTGACAGGTTCCATTATCTGAGGTTGTCAAAGTATTTTAATTACAAAGAACAAGTAAAAAAAAATTATTACTAGCCAGTTGCTACAAGTTGTCTACTGTCAATTTTTTTTTAATTTTTTACTAAGACACTGAGATTATTAAACTTAATTGAACTAGCATAATGTTTTAATGATAGAGGGAGATACGTTAATGAGATTTTTTATTTATTTAATTTTTAACAATATTTTTCAGTTGAACTTAATAACATAGATGAAGAGACTTTATTCTAATTTAATAATTTAAATTGTTTCGTTGCTTCAACTAGATAAAAAAAGACAAGAAAAGTTCTAAATTTTTAATAAAAATAATATTTAAAACGTTCAGCTATTCAATTAATTTTTGTCATTTTCTCACCCTTTCTAACGACAATATTGGGGGGGCGGGTCGGACCCCCGCCCCCCCAAGAAAGTCAAACGTCCCGTCCCCCCAGGACTAAAAATGATCAATCTATAAAATATAGAAAAATAAAAATTCTTTAATTTAAATATCAGCACCAATTCAATTCACAATACGTATAAAAACATTACGTATTAACTTTCTCGCTTCGCGGGTTTAAATCGATGGGCTTTAGCACAAATTTGAATTTTTTTTTTTTTTTTTTTTTTGCTTACAAACATGCAATAACACAATTAGAATTAATGAATCGCGACATGCAAAAAGGTATTCAACCAAAACCGCGATAACAGTGGAAAGGGCTTCAATCAAAATCCAGATAACAGTGGAAAGGGCTTCAACCGAACTCAAAATAACAGTGGAAAGGGCTTCAACCAAAATCGAGATAACAGTAGAAAGGGCTTCAACCAAATTCGAGATAACAGTGGGAAGGCTTCAATCAAAATCGAGAAAAAGGGTGGTTTAAGCATATATGAAAGCGCATCTATCGATACATGCTGATAATTTTTTAAAAAATTTAATGATTAAGTGGGGTGTTAGGGGTCATTTTTGTTTCTGCAACCGGAAAAGACTGGAGTCTCTTCTGATCGCATTAACCTAAAAATTGAACCAGATAGCAGCGTTATATAATAGCTCTTAGAATTTTATAATAATTCTTTAATTTGCTTTGCTATAAATAATATTGCTTCCTGACAATTAAGGGAGTCTAATAAAAAATATTGTCTTCCCAAACTTTTGTTAGATCTCACAGATTCTAATCGATTTAGAGAAACCAATTTTTTTCCCCTAGTGCAGGGCCAATCATATCTACCTTTCAATAGGGAATTTGCATTTATCAAAAATAATATGAGGTCTCATAATAGTATTTATGGTAAATAGAAGATGTTGAAAGGCTAGTTGCTAACAGGGTAAATTTAATGCGAAAGTAATTGGAATTAGTGAAGTGAGGAATATCAAATGCTGGTAGCCAATGTATTATAAAAATATATGTTTATCTAATAAAGCCTCTTCAGAGGTGGAGAAAATTTGGTCCATTTCTTTCTCAGCATTTAAACGCATGTTAAAATACAGCTAAGAAGATTAAAGATATGCAATTACTGAGAATATTGCAACTCATACAAACCGAGCCCAGAATTACCATCAAGAAATACACATGCTGCTGGAAGAGTTCCCATTGAAATAGCAAAGAGTTATCTAACCTGCTTTCTTATGTTTCAGAAGAATATCGACAATTCAGCTATGAAAAACTTTAGAATGAATTTACAACTAGTAAAAATGAAAGGTGGTTTAGCTATAGAAGATACTTCAAGAAAATGTAAACATTTGAGTGTGAAACTATATTTTCACTTCCTCATAGTTATCAATCAATCTATCTTTAAATTTACAAACACCACCTAACCGTTGTCAAGCACCCACACTTGTTTTTCAAGCCCTTAACAGCAATGGCAGGAATACCACGTAAATTTGACCAAGGTCAGACGACGTGGAGTGCACCTGAGCTGGTACCTCTCTCTCCAAACTTCTAAACCACAATCTACCATTCAGAATAATAAAATTACGTTTTTTTTCTTCTGAATTTTGTTTTAAAAATAAACATAGAATTTATTTTTAGCTGGTATATATAAAAACTAGCTCATCAGATTATGAATAGAGTTATAATCAATAAAATTAAAATACCCTTATCTCGTTTCTTCATGGTCAAAATTCAGTGTCTATTCTAAAAATTGAATTAAAATTTTACTAACGAAGCTGTAAAGCAAATATAGAATCCATCGCTTAAGGAATAATTGAAAACTACTAAGTCCTAAATTAGTTACAAAGACTAACCCCACAACAGAAAAAATTTCTTTGAAAGTAAAGATTACTAGATTATTAATAATCTACAATTGTTATTTATATTTATATAT
>NC_092214.1:53712723-53787317 GCF_043381705.1 Parasteatoda tepidariorum
TATATATATATATATATATATATATATATTTACACTGCTTAACAGACTGAAGTATTTTTAAAGGGTATCCTTTAAAGCACTCCAAGTGTCGTTATTTTTAAAATCTTTATTAACAAACCAAATAATAGTGGAGAGGATATAAACGAACATGCATTATATGCATATCGTAAACCAGAAAAAAAGAAAAACTGCTTTTAATATTTTAATTCTATTCAAGACAGTCGTTAACAATGAAAGATACAATCGCCAAAACACTCCACGCTGATCGAAAGAATTTCCAAACATTTATCTTTGAAGAAGAGAATTTTTCTTTAAATCTAATTTTATTTAATTCAATAACTATTTGAACTTAAAACCTCAATGGTTTTTGCTATTAAAAAAAGATGCTTGTTGTTGTTGTTAATTTACGTCGCACTAGAGCTGCACAATGGGCTATTGGCGACGGTCTGGGAAACATCCCGGAGGATGATCCGAAGACATGCCATCACAATTTTGATCCTCTGCGGANAGTAGTCGTAAACCCATGAAATTGGGTCGGCTGTTCAACGACGGTTATAAAATAAAATAAAATACCGCACATCCTCCGTCCCTACGCAGACTGATCCAAGTGGTCACCCACCTGCACACTGACCGCAGCCAGAGATGCTTGACTTCGGTGATCTGCTGGGAACCGTGTCTTAACGATCAGTCCACTGAGGGACAAAAAAAAGATGCAATAACAATTTTAATACAACATATAAAAATACTATAAAGCAAAACAATATTATTTCGTATGCTATATATAGACGACTTAAAAATCTTTCGTTTTTAAACTTCACAGTACTTCGTAAAATTTGCAATTAAATTCATTTATTTACTTTTTCGAATACATAAAGCCTGCAGAATGTATTCCTCAGATATTAAAACCAACAAAGACAGCTTTAACTTTTTTTTTCTCCCAAAGCGAAAGAACTCCCCGGAAAACCTTTTAACTGACAAAGAAACCGTAAGATCATCAATGAGGGAATGTATAGTCCAGAAAGCACTAATTACGAGTTACGAAAAAGGACGGATGAAAACAAAAAAAGGTGTTGCGCAATAGAATAGATTACAGTCATTCGAATAATCTCCTGAAACTCGTTCGGAAAAACAACCGTACCACATAAAGTATAAGGGAACCTTACAGAAATTAAAGTCTTATATATGTATGAATATCATATTTATCCTGAAAGGTCTATAAACCGAATAAAAGAGAAGGGGGAGGTGAGATCAGCAAAGAACAGTGATTACCTAGAGATTGTCATTGAAGCCAGTGAGCAAGCGAGCACACACTAGCCACCTAATTACAGGGTGTATCCGCAGGACGCTATGATGACAGATTGCTTTGCGTGATACTTATACGCTGCTTTAGCTAAGAACGCTTGTATAGCCTAAGGATAAAAAAAAGAAAGCAAGAGGATTTCAGAGAGGTAAAAAGTGACTGAAGAAGACTTACGGTGGGAGCAGGGACTAACAGAACAGCAACTCTTTAGTCTTGTTAAGGGATCATTTATATAATGAATTTAAAATAATTATAGTAAAAAATACCAGACATAAAATAATGTTTGTTTACTTGAATGCATATATAAACGTACAAGATCCGGAAGCATCCACAATATGAATTATAATTATTAGTGTATGATAAAAATTAGTTAATTAAAATTTTTAAAAAACGCTTCAAATCTAAGTATGACACAAAAGTACAAAAAAAAGAGAAATACCGTAGTATAATCATAGTACATTTACGATACGTTAGTATATCATCAAGATTATTATCACAATAAATATTACGTAATTAAACTTATTGAAAAAATAAATTGTTTTGTAAACTACGTATGACACATGAACAGAAAGATCATAACGGTCACATCGAGATCGTCAAACTGGTCTTTATCTGAAGAAGGCTTCCCATCATCCGACAACCTTGACGTTTTGAGCTTTATAAAGAATTTCTTTTTTTTTTTTTTTTAAACTTGACGAAAATAAGCACGTGTAGATTGCACACACGAACAAAACACTAAAATGTGAATACATAAGACTCTTATTAAAACTAAACCAAGACTAATTTTTATTAATATATATACATATAAAAGGGAGAAACAGAGTAGAGTACAAATTTTGTGCCACTGCGGCTCATTCCATAATATGAAACTTCCCCTCTAATTTAAGTTCATTCAATATGAGAATTTAAAAACCATTGATAGGTGGCGGAATATATATATATATATTCAAATTAAACATAAAGAAAAAAAACCTTTTTTCTGTTAAAAAATATAATTTTTATTTTTTTTAATATGATTTTTAAATAATTTTTATTTACTAAATTATTTATTTAAATCAAAAGGAAAAATATTCATTATTTTCAATTGAAAGCAATGAAGTAAAAATTTTAAATTAATAAATACATATCCTTCAATAATTATGTTTCAGTTCCACTGCTCCACGCAACTTAACTAGATAGTTACGGCTATTAACATTTAAAATAAGTTAACTAAAACTTAGGAGTCATATTTTCATACCTTAGTAACGTCAGTGGCGTAAAATGTGATCCAATATTATGTTCGCAATCACGTATTTTAATTTACATTTGCAGTGGCTTCAAAAGGCATTTATAACAGATATATACTTCCCTTTTCAAACTCAAAATATGACATTCTTAACAATTTTAACATTCATCAAGAGCCACAGTAGAGTAAAATTTGCACCCTATTTAATGTTTATGGTTAGCTCTCTTAAATATAAGCTTGGTTAGAATTCAATAGAAAATTTTACAGATTCATACCTCCTGACACTCCAAATAAGTCAGAGGTTTCATTTTATGTTTGTGATGTTGTTCATCACACATTCTCTCCCTCTCCCTTTTTTATTTTACCCATAACTCAATTAAGCACTTTTACTTTTCTTATGTTAACATCCATTTTAAACCTTTAAGTTTATTTCTCTATGCAAGCTATGAACTAGTTTTATCATCTTGATATCTTACGGTTTTTATGTTTATTTAACTAATATTTAGTCTTTGATCTCCATTTATAAGTAATCGTCTAACAATGATAAAAAATAATTTTAAATTAATTATTTTAATTTTTAAGAAATATCGATAGAAAATGATTTTTTTTACACTTGTTAATAGAATAATTATTTGGAGGCTGTATACCGAATAAGCAATATCAAGCCTAAATAACTGATCGGTTCATCCCATGTACAAGTAAAAATGTTTTTATCGAAAGACAAATTTCATTAACTACAGTACTAATATATTTATTATTTACTTTATTTTAATCAAAGATTTAGGATTAAAATAAAACTTTCGTTCAGTTGACCAATTCAGAAAAAAAAACTTAATTTTTATTTAAACATATACATAGATTGCAGTCAGCTGTAACTACTTTTTCACTGCATTGCTAAATAATATCCGGAAATTTTCCAATACAAGAGAATATTGAAACGGTTCCCCACTTTTCCGAGTATAATTTTAAACAGCTGTAAGTGCATATTTTGCATACGAATTGTTGATAGACAGCACATCATTAACATAATTAACAGTACTTATGCAAATACTTCTTGTGTTTTCCTCTTCTATATCAATGAGAATTTTTAATTAAGGAAAAAAAAATATTGAAACAATTTTAATTTCATAGAATTCGTTAGTCGTTCGACACATACTACAAAAATACGACAATGACATTAGTATTATTTCTTTCAGTCAAAAAAAATCCTTTAAAATACATATTATATTCTTGTTATATTTAACAATAATATAACTTTCACAATGACTGAATAAATTGAATCGTATTCTCAGCTCAGTAGTTCCATTATTCCGTGCAAAAAGGAAATTAGAAAAACTATAGTTGCTAAAGTGATTTAATTAAAATATCCATTAGATTAAAATTATCATAGGTAATGAAAGAAAATTAAATCCAATAAACACTAATGTCAGGCAGCTCTAACGATCCCACAAGAAACCCACAATTATATTAGGGAAAACAATCGATCTTTCTTAAAGCCTCAATGCCTTATTAACTGAATAAGCTTTGGGTAAAATATTCTGAATTGTTTCAGTCATCGCTTTGAAGCAGTTACCTAAACAAGCATCCTTGAGGGTCAAAGCATTTAAAGATGTCTAGGCATGGGGAGGAGAGAAAAAACACGCCCATTAGCACGAATGTCACGCAATGTACAAAAAGATGGATCTTTTACCAAGATGTCTCAAGGTGACGATGTGGGAACTTCACTTTATTTGTGACAATTTTAAAAATAAATAAATATTAAAATGCAAAAGAAGTGAGGATATTTAAGGAACATTTATAACAAAAGGTATGCGTTAACAATTATTTGAAGTAGAGATAGTGCCAGGTAAGGAAAAAAGTTTAGTGAAGGCTTAGAGATACATTTTGAAAAGTTTTCCAGGTTTAAAAACAGGAAATGGTTGGTTGTATCAGGGTAGTCTCTTTCCAAACAAATCAAAGTTCTCAGAGATTTTTTAAGTAAAATTTGGAAAATTTTAAGATTATATATATTAGCACACGATAGGAAAAAAACATCACAGAATCGGAAAAACTCAAAGGAATAAACTCGTTGCCAACTACGGGATAGTAATTACAAATATATTTTTAATTTATTGCAAGCACTATTACCAGGTGTTTGGCATTGCAATTGGCGCGAACAGGTTCAGATACAAAAATGCACCATTAACAATTCAAATATTAATTCATAAAGTTTTCTTAGAACAGATAATTTTCTCCACTTAAAATTGTTTATTGCTTCATACATTAGGCTTTCCGATAAATAAAAAAAAATCATTACCAGTTTAATAAAAAATAATCTAGATATGAACTGACATTTAAAAATATTAATTTGAATTATTTATCAAAATAGTATTAATGACAAGAAAAATAAATGATAGTATCTCTGAATAAGCTTCTGTAAAGATATGATAACTTATATATATGAAAAACTTTCAATCTCTAATTATAGACTGTAAACACACTCGTTGTAAAGTTGCTTACGATCATGACACTGCTATTTCAGAGTTGTGGGTTTTTTTGAGAATTCCAGGTTTTCGAATGATATTTTCACACTCCCAGTTCGGTTTGAAAGTGTATTTTATAAACACTTTCCTGAAGTTACTGTGTATCAGGGTTGGCAGGTTTTTGACATGTGACAGTTTTTGACAGTTTAAACCATGGTTTAAACCGTCACGTCAAAAACCTCACTGTCGAAAATGTCAAAAACCTATATTCATATGTGAAATTTAATTAATATATAAAATTTATATATTTTTTATAAAGGATAGTGTTTCTAAATATGTTCTAGAAAAAATAAATTTAAAATTTTGAAGAAACACTTATATTTTGAATAGTAACCAAAATCTTGTACTTTTGAAAGCTCACATCTTTTGTAATATTATGTATTCATTTTCATGTGTTATTGAAAATCTGCAGTGATATTATTAAGAAATTTATTTATAACCAAATTTAGTGTATAGTATAGATTATACTAAAAATTAGACATTTTTAAAGATAAACATTAGCAGTTTTGTACATTAGACATCTTTTAAAGAAAAATCTTTTTAATATTCTTTTAAATCTTCTTAATAATCTTTTTAACATAAGACAATACAAATTTAAGTGCTTTCTGTTAAATACACAGAGTAGTTAGTGTCGATTTACAGTATATTCAGCCTATTCATTTACTATGCTGAAAATTTAGTTTATCCAAATACTTGTGAATTTCATTTTGCTGAATACTATATAGTTTTGTTGAATATCTAAATATTCAGCTGTTGAATAATTACTTCTTGCTTTCAAGATATGCATTATTTGTATTCTTAATACAAGTGGAGAAAAAAAAATTAAGAGATAAAAATTGTTTTAAAATGATAAGTGTAATAATTATAAATAAATATAATAAACAATATGAATTATATTTATCATTATTCACAAATATAACTACTTTTAAATTCAAATTAACATACTGGATAATAAAGATATTCGGTATAACATTAAAAAAAAATTTTTATACACTTGTATCAAGTTTGTATTTATACAACATAACTTGTAAGTTCCTTATAAATATTAGTTATATGTTCCTTATATGTCAAAAATGCATAGTAATAAACTTTTAATTTTCTTAAGTATCAAAAAAAAAATTTTTTTTTTTAAAATATAAATATTTAAAAATATTTTGTGCAAAATTTTTCTGCACATGCATTTGAATATAAATTTCTGAGATTTTAAATCTGTTATTTTACCTTAATTTTAATTAAAAAATATTTTAAAACCTGCTGATTACCTATAGTATAATTAAATTTCAATATAATGCATGGCAACTGTTGGTAGTTTTGAAGTTTATATATTTTTTTGGCAAACTTTAGTTTTTGACATTTTTGACGGGTTTTTGACGGTTTAAACCAGTATTATACCCTTGTCATGTCAAAAACCACTTTTTGACGTCAAAAACCCAACCCTGCTGTGTATTCTATGATTTTCTCAAATTCGATAACATAACATCTAACACGTTCTTTTCGCTAAGCTCTACACATAATCTAAGCAACAGCTGAGGAAAATACCAGAATAGCGCGAGGAAAAAAGAATAAAATTGAAGACAAACTAAACCGGGAGTAGAACTAAAACAGTGAAATTTCTCGTAAGGCTAATCTGTTGCCTACATTAAAATAATGTAGATTTTACTTAACACCTTTCCATTGGCAGGACACAGGCCCTGCGTAAATATTTGGCTGAAAAGCATAGATAAAATCAGTAGAACCTGTCAAGTTGACCACCAGTTTAAGTTGATCTCTCTTATCAAGAACCGAATTTATTCCATATAACAAAAGCGAGCGAAATCTTCCCAACTAGACCACTAATCTATCGTGTATGTTCACCGCTTAAATAAATCTACTTGTCTGATACTATTATTGAAAACTATTTTAAATCCTTTATAAGATGACTAGAAAAATTTCATTTCAGAAACATTTTTATTAATTTAGGTCATACCTTAGAGTTTCACGGAATTTGTTAAATAATATTAATAAAATTTAATCAAACATCCAATAAAATTTAATCAAAACCAAAAGTTAACTTAAAAAATATGATGAATAATAGTAATAGATGAAATTGAACATATTGGGAAATATTAAGGTCTTTTGTTTTTTGCAGTGCAACAAATTTATTTTGTAAATATTTGTGAAAGTTTAGAGTGGTAAATGAGTATTAAGTTTTCTCGAAGCATAGGTAATTATGTAATGACATTTTAAGAAATATTTTATAAAAAATAATTAACATGCTAAAGAACTAAATATGCGCATTCGTTTTTTTTATCAACCCAATTTGATAGAAGTTCAACAATGTAAAATTCCTTCTGGTAAGCAATTATATTTTAACGCTAAATAAAACTTAAAATCATGATAATATAATGAATTACAATTAACGATATTTTTAGTTTCATGAATACAACAATAATAAAAAAAACAATCGACTCATCCCCTCTATAAGTTGACCATATTTTCCGATTTCACACCATCCCGATATTTTTAGGGTCTCTGAATTTTTAAAAAAAGCATCTTTGTAATTACGTTAGAATGGTAGATATTTGTCTTATTTCGTAGGTCAAAAAATCGTTAAACTATTATTTTTCCTTTAAAAAAATATTACATAATTTCAGTTATAGATAATTTCTTTTAGAGGCTTACAACGTATTTTTCCAAAATAATTTTATCCATTCTATTTATTACCTCAAATTAAAAAAAAAATAACTGTTCGAATTTTATTAAATAAAGCAGGCCTCGCAGTGGATCAAAGAAAAATATTAAGACAACATTTTCTATAAAAACCAGGACAGCATGCATATAATAAAATACTTTAAAAAAAAAAGCAAACTAAAAACAAGTTTTATTTACTCTACTTAAGTACGAATAGAGTAAATTTCCCCGCAAAAGTATAATAGAATATACTATTTTTAAATTCAAAATTTATTTGCTTAGAATTAAAAGTTATAACAGTTTCCAGTATAATTTTATTAATGGAGTACTGAACAACACACAATTATTCGAGATTAATGCATAGAAAAGTTTGACAGTAGTGTTGAAGTACAAAAATACCCAGTTTTTTCAGTTAGTTAATATTCTCTCATACCAATATTTGATTAAAATTTGTAATCGAGTACAAGACTTCTTTTATCAAATTATTTTAAAGTAGGTTTTATATAATCTGGAAATGAAGTCAAAACGAATATGTCCCTCAACATTTTTGTACAAAAGTAATTTTGTTAAAAATTCTATGATATACTTACTGTTCTTTTATCAAATTATTTTAAAGTAGGTTTTATATAATCTGGAAATGAAGTCAAAACGAATATGTCCCTCAACATTTTTGTACAAAAGTAATTTTGTAGTTGATGCTTCAATTCATCATTTAAAAATTCTATGATATACTTACTGTACTGTTGATTGAAATCGATTACTTTCAAAATCAGCTGAAAGAGCAAAATGAATAGTGAAACTACGTAACTCCAGCTTACAAGATTTCTACCACATTTGTTGAAAATAATAAATAAGATTATCAACCTTGAATTCATTACTATAAAAATTTGGTAATTTTAAAATATTAATTAAGTTACTTTTTTATAAAATGATTAAATTTCTCAAAAGTATGAAACAGTGAATTCGACGGTTAAAGCTATATATCTGAACCATGTATATAATTAAAGCACGGATTTTAAGCTTGAACTATCGAATTTTGCAATTTTTTCCAGCACTATTTATTAGAATAAAACGGCGTCGGATCGAAAATCAAAATATATCGATTCTTCAAATTTACTTTTTTTGAAATCCGTATTCGCCGTAGGACATAAACAGGAATATCAGGACTAAACGCTAAAATTCAGGACAAATAAGAACAAAATATTTTTTATCAGGAAAATTAGGAATATCAGGACAACTGAGAACTTTAATACAGCCATTAAAAACTAAACGAAGCACTTTTTTAAAAACAAAAATTAAAAATTATGATAAAACTGATTTTTTTGATGATAAAGATTTTATACAAATTTTGCTATAGTTGGAACTACAGTTGTTTTATAATTTAGTAATTGCAATTGTGAAGCTTAGAAATCAAATAAAATTTTATTTCGAGAAAAAAATTAATATTAGTAATAATGTTTTTAAAAGTATACTGAAATTTAATATGCTTGAAAAAATTTAATTCAAAATAAAAAGTTCGTTAGCTTACAAGAAAAAAGTCCTATTTTGCAGATAGAAATTTGGTTGGGATCTGTCGATATTTATTTGAGAGCCTCATTTTTTAATTTTTAATAAAAATAACAAAAACCGGAAACACCGGTTTTTGTTATTTTTTTTCTTCTTTTTCCCCTTTTTTTCATTGTTCTGTAATTTTTCCCTTGTTTTCTCTACATTTTGAGTTTATTTTATGAGTTCTATTTACTTGCAGCTTATGCGCAATAAATAAAACTTATTGTTTGTTTAAATTTTCTTCGTGTTTTTTTGTATTTATTTATTATGCTATATATATATATATATATACATATATANTGATTTCTGAAAAGTGAAAATTTATTGTAAAAAAAGTTAAAAAAGATAATATTTTTTTTTCACATGAAAATGTTCTATGTGGACACTGGTTAACCACCGTAACCACCACCCCCTGTGTGGTGCAATGAATCAGAATTTTTTTTAAATGTCATTTTCCCATTCTTAGATCCTAAGCATCATAATTAGTTTCTCAATTTTAAAAAAATATGAAAATTTATGTTCGTGTGCCTCAAAGGGTTAAATAAATATCAATAATTAAATATCAATAAGAGCTATTCAGTTTCCTTGCTGTAAAACACGTTTTTCTGAGGGCATTAAAATGTTTCTAAAATTAAAAATATATTAGTTTGCCCCATTAAATGAAAGAGTAAGAAATTTATGGGAACAATAAAGATAAAAAGAAAGCACTTAGTAATCAACCCCGTTTTAGCAATTACAAGCATACAGGCGGACATTAAGAATCACCTGTGGTAGTTAGACGGTGTGCCAAGAAACCACAACATAAAGAAAGTCATAATTACCTGAACGCGTTTGCTCGAGAAGTATTATGATTTTGTTTTTGACTTTCGGCCTTTTCGCCTTAATCTCTCGTAAACTTTCCAGATCTTATAATTGAACATAATTTGAAGATGTAGCTTTCCTCTTTTCCATCTATATCGAATTTTAAGTATACGCGTCAGGTCTGCCAGAGCGATTAAATTGCGGACTGACAGATTAGGAAATGTTAATAACTGTTGATGATCAGGGTTAAGAGAAGTAATAATAAAACTGAGGCAAATTTCTAAATACACATAAGGATAATTTCACTTTTTTCCCCCTTTATATCATAACGCGACGGTCAAAATTAATCAGAATCAATCGAGTTATAGAAGGTAACTTTGAAAAAAGTGTTGGGTTCCATTAAAAGGAGGAGCGATGGTTAATAACAGTGAGGAAACCAAGCAATCGATTATTAAATGAAAAGTAATACGGAATGCAATCAATCAGTTTACAGAATTCATAAAAATACACGTTTTAAGACAGCAATGGATTTCTTGTTCTTTACTTTAAGAAGGATGCTTTTAGTGGAAGAACAAAAGTTGATTATGCTAGTCATTTGAGCTGATGGCATACGATTGTTATTCACTATTTTTTTTAATAATAAGTATTAAAGGGAAAAAAAAGCTTAATACAGCTGTTACTCTCTAAAACAAAGCGGAATTTTTTCTTTTAAAGTTTACATTAATTAGTATCTCTAATTAAATTTCTTATTCTTAATTTTAAGGATGCTTTAAATGGAAGAGTGTAAGTTGATTTTGCGAGTCCTTTGAGTTAATGGCATATTACTGTTATTCACTATTTATTTAAGAGAAATAAACTTAATGCAATTGTTCAACTTTTTATTTTTTTTAAAAAAAAGGAATTCTTTTTTAATAAGATTACATTAATATCTTTAATCCACATACAATCAATATGCCTGGAAATACTTAAAAAAAAAAAAACATTTTTACAGAATTAAGCGATAATTTAATACTTGCAAGGAGATATACGATTACTATGAAATATTTTTTATTTATGTGGAATATATATTTTCGGCAATGCAAGATTGCATAAAAGATTAGGCTAAACGATTTTATTCATTTGCGTTACAATAAAGGACTTCTCTTATAAATACACAGCCTCTAACTACCTGACTGCAACGTTATTTCCCCCCTTCTGAATTAAATAAACAAAATAAAAACAAAAATGTGTACAAATGAATTGTGAAAATAAAAACTTTTTCAACAACTTGTCTTTTTTTGACAAAAACTATAAGAAAAAAAAAAGAAAATTATCTGATCCCTTTTTTTTTTAAACATTCAAGATTTAATTAATCGTGATCATTAAATTAAAAAGTTGCGTTTAATTCACACAAAAAATAAAGCTGTAAAAATTTAAAGCGTGAAACAAACTTTTGCAAAGAGTCAAGAAACTAATTTTTACAGAAGACGCAGAGAAATAAAAATTTCTAACGTTGTTTTCTGTTAAAGGTTGCGTTTCAACTAAATGTGATTTATCGTTTTGTCATTAACTTCTTCAATAATCCCCCAAAGTAACCACCTAAAAAAGCTCAGATGGCTTGACTGGTGGCAATCACGACGGGATTAACTGATTGAATTCCGACTCGACACCCGCTGAGGGTACCACTGTTTTGCTTCTTCAATCTTTCGTTCATTTTTTTTCTTCTTTCGTTTCATTCTTCTTTCCATCTTATTATCAGCAGCTTCGGACGTTGATCAACTTATTTTTCTTTCATTCATTCTTATTCTTTTCGTAGCAGTAAAGAAAAGAAGAGTAACAACTTTTTATCATTGCGGGTAATCTATATGGATGAAAAGTCGTAGGCGCCTGTCAACAGTCGACGTTAATGAAGCCCAAGATTTCTGCAGAGGCATAACTTGCTTCAGTAAGACAAGATGTGATAGATGTATGAAGGAAGGAGGAACGCTGATTATAAGCCGCTATAAAAAATATATATCAAGAGAGATCCTTTCTTGCATCTGGGCTTTAAAAAGCGTATGATTACCGATACAAAAAAAAATGGGAAGGAAGAAAAAAAAAAGATGTAATTTAAAAACTGAACGTGAAAAACCTGTATCAGCGTTTATTAAGAGTGATAAAAATGTGTATGTATTGAGTTACTGAATTTGAATAAGTGAAACAAAAATGATAATACGTCCAAAGAAAAAATTAAAAACTTCGATTATTCCAAAAGGACTTATAAAACCGAAAAATATGTAAGAATATCTTAGTCGTTTTTAATATACAAAGCAGAAAGCCATAAATAATGTAAAGTCATGCCACTAATTTTCAATGTTTAGTTTAATAAAATTTTGAACAGAAAGTTAGTAAAAAAACAAGATGTTCCTGAAGCACAGTGGTNTTTTGTTTTTTTTTTTTTTTTTTTTGAAACTATTAATCTTAAGAAAACACTAAACAGGCATTAAGAAACGTATTTTAGAAGTTATAAAGCACGCTACATTGTGCCCTCTCCGACAACTTATTTTAAATCAGTATTTTATAAATGATTTTCATTTAATTTAAATATTTTAACAATAAAAATAGTATAGTCTTTCAAGTTATATTCACTATATAACTTGTAAAACAAAATCTTCCGAATTGTCGAAATTTCGTTTAAAAATGTAAGGATATTTTTTTTAAAGAAATGAATCGAATAATTTAAGAAACGGTAAGAAAATAAAATTTCTGTACAATTAGGCAGAAAACTCGCTGAGATAACTGCGACACGGAAACTTTTTTTTCATATTTCACTGCAACCTATTGATAATACAAAACGAAAAAAATAAATAAAAAAAATTAGAAAAAAAAAAGTTACAAGCATTCTCTTTAATTCCACAAAAAAAAAAAAAAAAAAAAAAAAAAAAAAAAAAAAAAAAAAAAAAAAAANAAAAAAAAAAAAAAAATGCTATTTTTTAATGAGTAGAACCGTCACGAGGATAATGCAAAAATGGCGGTAAGTGAATATTTATGTAAGTTTTTTAAATTTATGGAGACATTGTGAATCGTCAAAATGTAATAAAATGATGCCACCATTGGTTTACCAGACACTAAGACTATAGGGGTCTAACTAACCATTCCTGAGTTCGAACAATTGCATGCAAAGTTCATTTTGTTGTTTCATAGCGGCCTTGTTAAACAAGAATAAATACATAAACACTGGGAGGATACTTCTTATTTTAAGAAAATATGTGACATGGCAGATCGCAGTTAGCCTTTGAAGTGATATTTAGTTGATTTTGTCACCGAATACATAACGAAATAAGAAAAACTTAAGGTCAAAGGATTTTCCGAGAAGTTCAACAAACGTAGAGTAAACGATAACTTTCAAACTTCCCAGAATCAAATATAATTTGAGTAATATAAACGCATTCATAACAGATATCGGTATTTTCTTTCCCTGATATTACATGACTACCACAAATCCGTTCCTCTGTTCCAAAATGTTTTCAAAGACAAGAGTATGACATTACACCAACAGATTAAGATAATAACGAAAATCATTTTTAAAAATCATGATGAAAGATTAACTATTTTGATATTGCGTAATTAAAATAGGAAAATGTTTTATGCTACTTAGTTTGCTAAACTGACATAAATCTAGAACAGGAAAGCATTTCGGATTTCTTTATTGTCACTTACAGACTTCAGCCATTATTATACTATAGAAAAATAGGTACTATTACACAATAACTTAACATATAGTTATATAAATTTTAAATCCCAATTAAATTGTCAAATTTTTGTGCTAAATTTGCCAAAATCATACTTCATCTTTAAAATATCTTAATTTCGATATCAGTCATGTTGTTGAACAAGAAAGGAAAAATATTTAAAGCGATTTCAGATAATTTTTTGTAATGAAAATAAGATAGATTTTATAAGCGATCAACACGGTAAATTGTATTTAATAGCTCACAGAAGAGCCAAAAAATTATTTGATCTTTCTGACCCATGGGATGCTTTCGTAATCAGGGCGCACCTGCGTTTTAAGATCACTTCCAATTTAAGAATCTTCTTTATTTTATTTTTTACTTATTTATACATCGCATAACGTTGATGGAAAGAGGCGGGACAATGTTCACCCTCTCTGGTCTTATCAGGCAAAATATGTTGCGTTTATTACTGCAGAACAAAGACTACCTAAAGCTGAAAAGAGTATCATGAAAGAAAGGTTTTTATAATAATGAAACCTTTTAAAGGGGGCACACATTTGTCGATCCTAAAATAGGGACATTATTCAATTATTAAGAGCAAGATTTCTAAACGACATCGATTTCCTTCCCTCCTACAATTTAATGAGTATTAAAAAATAAGCTCAATAATTAAATGTCTTGATAAAGTTTATTACAGTAGAATGGTTTGTAATTATCATTACGCTGTTCTATATCCGTTCCTTTGAGCTTGAAAAATAATCTAAGAAATGTATAGTAAATTGAGTTAAAAAGCTAAAAACTTACTTAAAATCATACTTTTAAGCATCTTGCAGAAGAATTTTTACCGACAGTAGAGATTTAATAGGAAATTCTTTGAAATTTTGCCAGCATTTTAAAATATATCATTGTTAACAGGATTTTCCTTTAAATATATACTTGACAAATTTATATGCCACTGTAACCAAAATCATTCTACGTCACATTTAAGTTTAATACTGAAACCTAACTTTTCCTACCAGTAGAAAAATTTATGTGCAAAAAGTAGATATAAATTTCAACAGATATGAAATAGGATAGTACAAGTCTCTTCAAATAGATTTTATTTAAACTTATAAGAGCATGCGCATTGTGGACATAAGCCAATAGAAATCGGACATATTCTCATTACTTTTTCTCGTTAGAATCCAATTTCAATAATTTTTATTTCACAGTCAATTGTTTGTGTATTGAATTAGTCTTTAATTCAGAGATACATTCGATAGAGTATTATTAAATGTAGTTATATTTTCAAGTGAATCAATTTATTGAAAAGTTTTGCAAGAAACCTTTTAAAAAGGAAACTATATTAAATGCAGTGTTACAGGTCTTAACATGATTGCAATTTTCTTGTTGTAGTGATGTGGTAAATTGTTGGGTTTATTGCGAGACAGTGATAAGCTACTTTCTTAATGATAGTACTAAGAAAAATTAAAGTGGATGCAAAATTTACTCGTTCGTAATCAATATCGGGCTAAATAAAGTGGCAAAATATTTATAGTGAGAAGCATTCAAGTTTCTTTTTATGGTTTTATAAATTAAGGAAACAGCTAAAATAGAAAACTATCAACTAAATTTAACAGCTAAACTTATTTCATTTTTACCTCTCTTCCATTTCTATTTCTTTATTACCTCCTTGAAATTTTTTTCACCATATTTATACATTTCTATTGTTCTAAGCTTTATTTGCATAGAGTTAAAAACATAGTTCACGTGATAATCAATTCCTACTAGACCAAAACTAGTTGTCACATTTAAAATTCTCGAATCTTTATAAAATGTAAATTGTACCATATTTAGCACTCTGCAGTACCAAAATTGCTTAAACGTCAATAAAGAAACTAAAACGCTATTAACGTTTCTTGCTATCTTAATAAGTATTGTTTGAGTTATTTTAATGTGCGCTCGATGTTGGTTATTAAAAGTATATAAATAGAGGTCAACTTTACAAGCCTCTACTGTATATTTAATTCAATTCCATCGTCTAATCTTTCATTTCAAACTACTGTAATGAAAAATAACTTGTAGTTATAATAATAATAATAATAAAATACATACGCGACAAGATATTTACATTCATCAATAAATTCTACAGGATAAGGTATAAACGTATGCATACATATCAAAATCCACACAAATTAAATTCCATCGGATAAGTAGGGTGTCCTACAACTAAGCAGTAGTGAAAGCAAATTTAATGACCAGTTATTAAGAGGAAAAAAGTTTTAAAGAGAAATTACTTACAATTCAAGTTGCACATACGTTTAAAAAAACAAATGAAAAAAGAAATACACGGAGTCTTTAAAGTGTGAAAAATGGGGTAAAAAAATGGACGTTACTTATTACACCCACAAACTATTAACTATGCTTTATGGTGGAATCGTCAAAGAAAATTACCCAAATTTCAGCAAGTTTACAAGATGTAATTACAGTAACTCGGTTCAGTTGGCAAGAAAGAGAAATATATGCTCACACTCTTTTCTGTACGTAATTTAATGTTTAAACATTCTTACAAAAGAACACGTGAGCACATGCTAAAGAACTTTCCAAGCTCATGTAACAGACCATAAACTCACAATAGGTGGCAAGAGAAGTCTTTTGTTCGATGGCACTTTAGGAACCTACAGAATAGCGGGATAGAAGTAAATAATTTGAGAGTAATTTCTTACACTAAACGAAAAAGGTCAAAGAGTAAGAGCTTGAAGCTGCCTTAAACTAGAATTTTTTGACTCAAAAATTGATGGTTCTTTCGCTTAAATGTTTGTAAAAAATGCCATTCGGTTTCTAATAGCTTCTTTAGCTGGCTATTTACAGTGCAGAAAAATATATTTACAAAAGGTGGTTTTATTTCTCAGCAAAGGAAGACATTAAGGAGAGTGTTTATTAAACTGCAGTCATTCAAATGTATGGGACTATTAATCACGTCAATTAACACGTTTTTACTTCAATCTCTTCCAATGTAATGCAATAATGTGTACATTAAAGTTGTACACTATTTTGTTTATCAAATATAGGAAGGTATCCTCTTAGTTAAAACTAGCTCTCAGGTTCTTTGAAATCAACAAAGGAGATTTGATTTTAAAGAAAATCTGTTCAAGCTATCAAAAATAAGCTCACTTATATGGTAAAAGAAATAAAATTTTAAAGAAAATCGTTACAAATATTAACAAGCGTATTTGCACAATGACATTCAAACGAGTTATGATCTTAATTGTAATAATCTACCTATTAAAATCTATTTCTTTTTAAAAGATACTAAGTTTTGAATAAAATAATAAAAATTTAAAGAGGAAAGCTCAAAGCTGCATAATTCGAAGGAATTTTTTTGCTAACAATTAATATCTGCATTTCTATAACCAACTACCAGTATATTTTTATCGATATCTAAACATCACAAAATTATTTCCGACTTTTTTTATGCACTATCAGTAGAGTTTAAAAATCTAAGGGTTGGATTATCAGTCATAGTAATTTTTTATTCTTATGTAATTAAAAAAAAATTTAATGTCGTAAAATTTTATGAGGATTCGGAATAAATATTGTATTTTTCTTGAGGGGGGGGGGCTAAGAATAGAATGCAAAATAAAATCATCCGCGGAAGCTGCAGTTTTACATAGTTATTTCAGTTAGTCCAAAAAATGTTTTTTAACATAAAACACGTTCAATCTTTTAACCAACTTCAATCCTATTTTTATGACGCTAAAACTAACTTCTGAATGACAATTTCGCAAAAAAGTTTAGTTTATTAGCAAATGAAACCGAAAACTTCAACAAAAAGATATGGTTCTTTTGAATGAGATTGAGTATATCGCAATAGTTTATGGATAAATTAATCTAAGTTAAACAAATTTTAAAAGCTCATTTTAACCAATTTGCGACTAAAGGTGAGTAATATTTTTCACTAATTTTATTTTTCTGCTATTTTCAAGGGTTCGGAAGACATTTATAAAGTATTTGTAATTCAATTGGAGTAAACAGTTTCCTTTGAGAAATTTGCAAAATAAACTATTTTGACTTTTTGAAAATGTACAATAATTCCATTTGAGATAAATCATAGATTTTTGTGATGGATTAAAGTTGTAAGTTCTGTAAATAAACCAAACAAATACTACAAAAAAACTAGTGATCAACTAAATGAATTGTTCACTGATTTGGCCTATGGTGATTATCCGCACCATTTTATTTCTTAAATCAAGCATTATTTTTCATGCACGAAACTTTTTTTTTTTTGTATCTTAATGAATGTTACTTAGGCATATTTCAATGAAAACAATACCACATTTTATAAAATTTCTAAGTTTGGCATAAAAAGGGTTAATATCTTTTTTTATCGAAAACAATATGAATGCTTAGCTTACCGATACTTCACAATGAGAAAACAGCCCTCTGAAGAAATCCTAAAGTCTTAGAAGCTTTATTAACACTAGATTGCCCAAGGAATTGCTGCTTTTTAATTTCAATTAGAAAAACAATGATGTATATAATGACACAATTTCTTAAGAATTTTTTGACCTTTATAATTATTTTTATTGTTGATATTTACTAATAACTTGTTATATAACTGAAAATAATATCAAAAATATTAACAATTAATTTCAAACAAATTTTTTTAAACATTATTCTTTCACAATGCAGTCATTTTGACTGCTTTTGGGCAATATAGGTATTTCAGTCTTTCTAGTGTTAAAAATATAAATTTTTCAAAACATGTTTTTTTTACAAATAAAAGTAAAAAAGAGAATTCTAAGTCACGCTACCCTTTTTTTTAAATCAATATAACATTCTTATTAAAATTTTTTTTTTATTGAAAGAAAACTTGTAGGTTAGATAAAACTAATATTTCAAAGCATATAGAACGTAGAAAATGTCAATTCAATTGAAGTGGACAATCAGATGGATAGAGAGTGGGAGAAGGTCGAGAAAAAGTGTCGCAGCGTGAGAGGCATGGTTGGCGCCACGCGAGTTGGCCACAGCAGGAGATTCGCACACCATCCGTAAACAGAGGAGCGGCTTCCCACCTCCCGCACACTCTTACCAATGAACAGAAAGCGGTGTAATTGGTGTAGGCGGATAAATATACCACACTTTTCATACAGAGCTTCTGAGGGATTTTCATGCAGATGGGGTTGTATAACACCACTTGCCCTCCCATTTGTTTAAGGTATGCCAGCTCTATTGTACTCCTTAGTGGTTTAAGGAATTTCGATTGGGTGTCTTTTTATCCTCAATTCTCTTTTGGCTTAGTTTCAGAAGTGCTCTTTCTTCAAGGTTGGTTTTAAAATACTCGAAATAGCGAGGAAATAATAGAAAAGGATGGTATTTTTCGAGCAAGATTTTTTTGGAACAGAAATAAGAAAATTTGAAATTTATTAAAAGTTATTAAAAATTTGCAACAGCCTGGAGCAGAAAAACCTTTATTTAATATTTATTTTAAAACTCATAATACGACCGTTAGTTTTCATTTCAAAAAGTTATGATTTTACAGCTGACGTTGAACAGCCGACCCAATTCAGAGTTAATGACTATCAATGTTGAACTCCGTAGCCTTGTAATTTTGAAACCAACCCGAAAGACAAAGAAACTTCTGGATCAAACAGAGGGGGAAACTAGCCTTCGTAGAAAACTTTGAGGGAGCTAACCTGGATTTTGCGTTACATGGAGAGGAAAACCTCCCACGGTTACCCCGACGGCAAGAGGAATCAATGAAATCATACATGATTCGTCAACCACTGAGGATATTTTATGTCAGCACTGGGGTCGGTGCGAGCCGGGAGCAGAATTCTCATCAAACAGCCACTGCTAGGATTCAAACCTGCGTTGTGTCACCTCATTGTGAAGTATAATGAAGAAATTACACATCTACATTAAGATAACATGCGAAAAGACCATTAAAGCTGGTTTAGAAAAAAAGACGACGGCAAATTTAAGTTAACAGATTCAAAATTCAGATTATTCGAAAATGAAATTGTATTGCCTTGCAAAGAAAAAAATAATCAATATATATATATANACAAACAATAATAAATAAAAATAAACTCTTGAGCTCTTTAAATTTGACGATTTTTGCCGCTTTAATATAATTAAGTTTTTCCATTGATATATCTTCCATTGATTGAAATATCTTTCCGCTTTATAGGACAGCGTTACATTCGAGTTCGATTTTTATTTTTTTTCAAGACAATTCCCCCTCCCCCCAACTGGCTTTTGTAGTGGCATTCTCATTTGAAATTTCAAACAGAGTTAAACCCTAGACATACACAGACAGACTTAGTACGTCATGGTTAAACCATTCGAATCTTTCTCGAATTGATTGAAAGAGTGTTTTTGAGTCTACGTAAATTCTACCAAGTTTTAAGAAAAAAGAAGCAAGACTTTTGACGGACCTTATACATAGAGAATGGGGGGATAAATTCCCTGAATACCTTATTACCTGATGATCGTATTTACACCTGCAATTAAATAATATTTGATGGAATGATCAGTAGTAGGCACAGAATCATAATGGGTCAAATAATAAATGCAACTACAATGGTCCGAAGATCACGCAGCTTTAGATATTCAACAATTAAATTAGGAAATCAGACACACAACAAAGTGTATTTTCTCTCAATCAAAAGAATTTTTTTACTGATACGTTACGACTAATAGTTTTAGTAAACACAGTGTAATTTAAACGATTGATCTTAAATTCTGATTCAAAAAGTATAACTTTATAGAGAAGGCAATAACAATAAATAAAGCAATACTTCAATTATTACTCACAACACAAGGCATAGAACAAAATGACAAAAATATAATTTTAATCAATTGCAAAAAGTCATATCAATTCATTCAGTACTTGTATTTTATTTTAAAATTGTCGTTGAACAGCCGACCCAATTTTTATGGGTTTACGACTACTAATGTTCAGCTCCGTAGCCTTGTAATTTTGAACCCAATCCAGAAGACAAGGAAACTCCTGGATCGAGTATTGGGAGACATTTGCCTTCCTGGAGGATTTCTTGATGGAGCTAATCCGCATTTGCGTTACATGGAGAGGAAGACCACGAGAACCTCTCACAGTTAGCCTGACGGCAAGGGGACTCTAACCCATTCAGTACATGTATGTAAAATTGAGGGGCTTGGGAGAAAAACCAGTCGAATTTAATGCTTTAAAATGCATTTTGCCAGTAAACATTGTTGTTGTATATAGCCTTTTTCTGCAATATTAATCTATATTGATCATGCACCCCAAGGGTACAACACACGATAGACAAAAAGAAAGAGATTTACAAACACAATTACTTGCAAACACGAAAGAAAGGTAGAGTTCGATCATAGCTTCGGACAAAGTAGCTTTTTTATTAGTTTAGAAGCCGGGACTTGTGAACCTAGATTACCCTTGTTGTAAAAAAACGCCTCAATTTAAATAATAAATAAAATCAAACATAAAACTTCTCCGTGAGACATCGTATTTATTTTAGAGAACATAGAATGGAACATAGTACATAGAACTAAGGGACACGAAAATGTAGTGCACAACGCCATCTAGTGGTCATTCAAACACATAAAATTGACAGATTTGCCTGATGATGAGAAAACGCTCATTTAACATTAAGTTTGTTAAAATTGTGTTCATCTTTCTTTCCGATACTTTATTATTTCTATACAAACATTTCATAAGTGTTTGTTGGTATAATAATATATAATAAGAAAAAAACTTTTTAGTGGAAGAAGGGTGAAAAATTGGAGATGTTACATAGATAATTTTTTTAAAGGATATGAAGTATAACAAGCATATTTTCAAAAAATGTCGTTTATTTCAGAGCAAGCGGAAATCATTTGAAGTAAAAAACAATTAGAACTGAATTTAAAAGCATCAGAACGCAACCTCATCAACACTCAGGCACATAATAAACATTAAAACTCATTACGTAATCAAGAAAAGGCAGATATCAATTAAAAGTATGAAGTGAAACCCCCTCCCCTCATGAGGGCGATAAAACAAAAAAGAAGGTGTGGTAAGTGGAATCAATTCTCTGAAGACAAGGTAACTGCGGCATCAACACAGAAACCCTGCTGGTAATTAAGTTTCTATTGTATTTCGCATCTAAGGAACCCTATTGGCTACAGAAACCAGTTCAGGGGCGGTTCGTAAGCAAGTAGGTAGATATAGCTAATGGGTGCGGCATTAATCTAACCAACAGATAGTGAGTAATTTTCTATTGTTTATAGCAAAAATCTTCAATTTTTTACCAACCGCTCGGATGCCTAAAATATACACCATTTAATGTTATGCTAAAAACGCCTGGTATCTTATCGAAAGAAAACCGTTGCCACTACTGGTAGAAAATTTGGCAAAATCATTAATCTCTAGAATCGGTTAATCTTCAAAACACTTTACCTCCCCCAACCTCACTTAGGTGGGAAAAAAAAGTATCAGGGGTGGGTGGGATGAAGAGGTCACCATTATCATATCGCTTCTTCGGAAGAACCATTATGAGCGAGTAAGTAGCGTAGTATCGACGAGTCATATATACTGTGTACCCCTACGTTATATATGATTTTGATTATTATTCTCTTTTTAGTATTCTCGACACGTATAGGAGAAGCGGCCAGTTTAAAAAGATAATAGAGGCAACACAAAAAACATCGCAAAACCATCATTTACAAGCAATGGTTTTCTGAAAGTTTTTTTTTTTAATTTCATTGTTCAATTTAACACACTAATTATGGTTAGTTCTAAACAGTCAAATAAAGAGATATATTTGAAATCAAACATTGTTGAAGAAAATTAGTATTAACTTGAATTTTAATAGTATCGATGGGTCTTGAAGACTAATAGTACATATCATTAATTCGAATATATATACTGAGCAATTCCATTGTAACAGATAAAGATTTTCATACATAAAAAAAATGGCATCACTTTCTTAAAAACGGATAAAAAATTTAATTCAACCATGACTTAGATTCAGTATGTAACCATAGAAACCATACATTTGTAGTTATAATTAATAGAAGAAATTCTTTAATTATGAAAAAAAAGATGCAGTTGTAACAGACTAACATAAATGACTTAATTTTTAGATATCTATTTAGACTCTTCTCAATAAATTAAGGATAATCCAGAATCACACGGAATTCAACTACAATTTAAAAATTTTCGCTGCAGAATTATCACATTCACTTTTAAGAATATTGGTCATCTGAAATGTAGGCGTACTCAAATGGAAGTATGCGAGAAAATTGGAATTGCCCCAAGGAATTGTGCCATTTCTAGGCTTTGATAACGATTCAAACATGATGGAAATGCCAGAAGACTTTACAGTACAAGACACCCCCGAGTTACAATGCTAAATAAAGACCGGTAGTACTTGGCATTAGGAAGGAATTGTGCCATTTCTAGGCTTTGACAACGATTCAAACATAATGGAAATGCCAGAAGACTTTACAGTACAAGCCACCCCCGAGTTACAATGCTAAATAAAGACCGGTAGTACTTGGCATTAGGAAGGAATTGTGCCATTTCTAGGCTTTGACAAAGATTCAAACATGATGGAAATGCCAGAAGACTTAACAGTACAAGCCACCCCCGAGTTACAATGCTAAATAAAGACCGGTAGTACTTGGTATTAACTGCTAAAAGAAGCGGACGGAGCACAGAATTCAAACTGTCTCAGCTATCTGCAGCCACAGGTATCACGCTTTCAAGGTAAACCGTACACAGATGTTTGGGAAATATTAGTCTATATGTACAGTAATTCACTATCGCCAGCGATTAGCCTGGAGATAAATACAGGGCTGTCAACTACTATGCTTTTTGCAAAATATTTTTTATAATGGTAGACAATTAAAAACTAACGCTTTCAACATTTTTGGTAATTTGTCAACATTTTAAAAGCTTCACTCCGAGAGAGGTGGTAAAAAGTGGCGTTTCATATCATATATATCATACTATAAATTTATCAAACTTTTCATTAAAGAATCATACATTAAAACATAAATTTAGCTACCACTAGAAGAAATTTTTTAAAAAAGAATAGAAAGTTGGCATTTTTATAAATATACAACTATTTATACTTTCAAAATGTATATTTGAACTCTAAAAGAACACTATTACATTTATAATGCATTTGTAGTAAAAATAGTGATAATAAACACTAATATTTTTAAGAAAGAAAAAAAAACAGAATTCTGCTGACTTAATTTTAAATAGTTAGACTTAGAATTTAAGAGTGTTTTTTATGAACTGAATATACTGCGGAAATGGAATCATTACTCTGAATATTAGAATCTTCAGTAATTAATTTACTTACTATTTACAAAGGAAAAAAAATTCTGTTGAGAATTAAGAAAAATGTACTGCAAAAGTGGCAAAAAGAACAGAGAAAAAAAAAACAAATAACTTTCTGAAAACTTCTGATCAGGGGAGAGGGAAAAAATTTTACAATTTGTTTTCAACACCTGAAAACAAATTTTATTTGTATATATATTCTTTTCATACAATGAATTTACTTTTCAAACTAGCCGTTTTCCTTTTACTTAATAGCAATGCCAAATAAGAGTGAGAATTATACGTAAAAAAAATTATACCCTTTCTTATTTTTAAAAAGCAGTTTTTATTTTATAAAAATTTCCAGAGCTGAGTGAAATTGTGATTCCAATGAGCATCACCGGGAACAAAAGGGTTAATAGAAATTTCGTAAAATATCAGAAATTGTATCAAAGATTTAAAAATTCGATTTTTTAAACAAACCATTCGTTGTCACTTATCAGGAGTTTTTAACTTTAAATGTTTAAAGCGAAATTTTAAAATTAGGTCGGCAATGCAAAATAAATTGGAACGTAATTGAGATGTTTTTAATCAAACTATTTTTTTTTTAAAGAGTAGGCAATGGGGAATTAAAACTCACTTATTTTATACTCAATAACTTGATAAGTAAATAAGATATTTTCCTATGAAATAATTATATTGCATTTTGAATCCATTTTTTATTGGTAAAGAGTAAGCTTAAAATTCATCTCGTGTACAGTAAGTTTGATATTCTTTATAACGATATGTAAAGGTAACGTATGATTAAAGCAAAAAACGAAATTATTACAGCGATATTTTGAAACAAGTTTACTTTCAGTGGAAACATTCTTCTTAATATGGTATATTAAAGTGCAAATCTCCAAGCTAATAAGGTATATTCTCATAATTCATTGCACGATGTAATTGCTTTTAAAATTTTTCATTGAAAATTTGTTTTAGAAGCGTTATTTAGAAGTTTTTTCTACAAGTAATAATTTTTTAATTGATAACTTTTACAGAAAACATGTTTAGTAAAATACTAGATTCCAAATATCTTAAATCATCATTTTGAAACATTCTGAACCACAGCGAATCCTCACAACTGAACATTTTTATTCTTATAATTTAAGTTAGGAAGCGTAAGTGAGATTGAAGATTCATAATCACTACTTCTGACCAAAACCAGCTTGAAAGAACATTTGCGCCATCTATTAAGCTATGATTAAACTAAACTAAAAAACAGTTCTTCACTTCCAATTATAATTAAACACATGCGATTAAATAACTTTCACTCCGAATAAAAATTTAACAATAAGGAAAATTACAGACACAGAAAATTTTCTATTGTTTAATTAGTATAAACAGAGCTTTATAATTATTACTAGCAGAAAAACTATGATTAGATTTATTGAACTAAAATTATTTAGTTCAAAAAAATGAATTTTATTTGAAGTGGTTAGGGGATATATTTGTGCAAAAACTTTACTTTTTTAATTTTTATAAAATCAAATTCTACAACAGTCCACAGAAAAAATATTTTTACAGTTAAAACAAATATAAATTGTTTAAAAAATGTCTTGAAATTCTTTTCAGACATTTTTTAAACAAATGCAGAAAAATATGCTTCAATTTTTTCAGTGCTCTATCCAAAGCTTTATTTTTCAAATTATATATATATATATATAGATATAGTAAACAAAATAATTAAAGAAAAGACGATATATTGTAGAACAAAAACAAAGCAGAAATTAATAAAAATAATAATTATTTACAGTTTTATTGATATATTAACACATTTCTTTAAAAGGTAAATTAAGATATTTCATCGAAAATGTAACAAAAGTATCATGTTGACTTTTTAGAACGTGTGAACATAAACTTGACAATTTTTAGGAATGTTATTAATATTAATATTTTTCAAAAATAGCATGCATCACTTCTGGCCAGTAAATAATAATTTTAAAAAAAAATGCAATATATACCACCAATATCTTGTCTAGGATTTGATAGAACGACTAGGTTAATAATAAGTATCAAATTCATAATAAATTAAATAAAATGGAACTAGAAACTATATCTGATAAAAAAAAAACTAGAATGGCAAATTTATATTAAATAATAATCATAACAAATCCATTGAATAGGGAATGTCTTGTTTGAAACAGAAAAAAAGAAAATCTAATGTTTTAAAAACAGGGTTGGAATTTTTTCCGAAAGAAACCTACTTTTACTAGGACACTGGAAACAACGGAAAGAAATTATAAATCACCTATATAATTGTTTAACGATAAGTATTATTAAGAGACAGTTAATATTTAAACAAATAAAATTTAATAGTACAGGAAAGAAAAAAGTTTTTCACCTTTACTTTTATAAAATCACTAAATATTTTAGAGTATACAGTTTTATTCAGAATTTTAAAATATTTATAACTATCCATAATAATTTGTTTTTAAATGACATTTATGTTATTTTTACCTCAAATAAATATGTAAACACATATCAAGATAAATTATGTGCGTGTATATTTTTAGGTTACCGCCTGCTTTTTTTTAAAATTATTACATAATTAACAGTTACACACAAATAGAATTATAAGCCTCGTAATGGGCCTAAGAAAAAAACAAAGTCAAAATTTTTAAAAAAAATAAGAATCAGGACATTTTTTTGGAACAGTATACATATAGTAGACTACTTTAAAAGAGCTACTGATAAACTAAAAGAGTATAGTTTGCTCTACTTAAAAACAAATTTTATCTCAAAAGAATAAAAAAATATACTATTTCTTATTTACTTTGTATAGAGCAGAATGTTTTAGCAGTTTCCAGCATAATTTTATTAATATAGCACTAAACAGGCTTTAAGATATATCTATAGAAAACTTTTATAGTATTGCTGTATTAAAAAAACAATCATACTGTATCAGATATTCTCTTATACGAATTTTTGTTTAAAATTTGTAATCGAGTTAAAGACTTCCTTAATTAAATTCATTTTAAAGTAGCGTTTCAATAACTCTGAAACGAAACAGTGAATATACGGTTAAAACAGTTTTGTACATTAGTAATTTTGTGGTTGATTTGTCAATTGACCATTTAAAAATTCTATGATCCGATTACTGTATTATTGAATGGAATTGATCATTTTTGAATTCAGACAAAGTTATCTTCACTGTAAATTAAAAACTGTAAAATTAATAGTCAGTTTAAAAATTTTAGGCGACGAAACAAGATAATTTGAGCATAGGGAGTTGATATCATAATTTAAGTAAACTTATCTTAAAGACAAGTTACTAGTTATAAGTTGTAGATTTGGCCGCGATTCTCCATTTTGAAAATACAAAATTTTTCATTAATTCAGTATAATTNTAGCAGTTTCCAGCATAATTTTATTAATATAGCACTAAACAGGCTTTAAGATATATCTATAGAAAACTTTTATAGTATTGCTGTATTAAAAAAACAATCATACTGTATCAGATATTCTCTTATACGAATTTTTGTTTAAAATTTGTAATCGAGTTAAAGACTTCCTTAATTAAATTCATTTTAAAGTAGCGTTTCAAACAGTGAATATACGGTTAAAACAGTCTTGTACATTAGTAATTTTGTGGTTGATTTGTCAATTGACCATTTAAAAATTCTATGATCCGATTACTGTATTGATCATTTTTGAATTCAGACAAAGTTATCTTCACTGTAAATTAATAGTCAGTTTAAAAATTTTAGGCGACAAAACAAGATAATTTGAGCTTAGGGAGTTGATATCATAATTTAAGTAAACTTATCTTAAAGACAAGTTACTAGTTATAAGTTGTAGCTTTCGCCGCGATTCTCCATTTTGAAAATGTAACATTTTTCATTAATTCAGTATAATTTTTATATTTTATTAATTAATTAAGTTAAGTTAATCCTAAATTTGAGCAACATATTTATTTTTTTAAATAAAAAGGCTTTTAAAAAGAAATTATGAAATCAGCTGCAATGAGTTTAAGGTTCGTAAAAATCGCATATGAATACATTTTTGAATAGAACGATAAAAATTACATTTCGATACTTTTCTCCCAACAAAAAACTTTGAAAACAAGATTGCAATTGCGCTTACACAACAAATTTATTCAAAATTTTAGAGAGAGAGAGACCCAGAAAGCGAAAACATATACCGATAAATTTTTAAAATAAACGAATCGAAAATTGAATTTCGAATTCAATGCGTGACGTTAATGTGACTTATTATGTTTCATGAAATACAATTTTTTTAGATCAAAGAAATCCAGTAAAAAAATTAAAAATAGAAAGAAAAAAATCGAAATTCCAACAATAATTACAATTTTCCAACATTTTCACAACAGCTTGTTCAAATCGACAAGAGAAAAAAAAATCTTAGGAATAAAATTCAAGCATAAGAAGTGAACCGATTTTAAGAATAATGCACAAGATCTCTTTTTTATTGCATTTAAAAAAAAATGCTATCTGTTAAGAGTGAATGAAGAGCAAAATTATGTTCATTTGCTGTTCTAAAATAATGAGCTATTTCATTGATAGATTACGGTTTAAGTTGGAGAGGAGCTGGTGATTCGTGAAAAATCTTTAAAGAATGAAGCATAATACCTTCAGGCTTAAGATCATCTATTATTTTAACATTATCTCCACCCACATGGATGACTTGCAGGGCAGAAAATCTACCCCTTCCGCTTGTGCCTGACAGCAGTGCAACCTGTTGATTTACTTCAGTTTACTCTGCGCGTATTATTAAAGAAACGTGAGTAGAGTTCAAAAAGTTTTTCTTTTTTTTTCTTCAAAAAAAAGAAAGATGAGATTTACACAACAGTTATCACTTTCTTCCGTATGGAAAAATTAAACAAATAAAGTTAAATGTGGTGCATATACATTACTAGATTTTCAGCTTCATTAGCACAGTACTAACCTAACTGCCGAAAGGATGCGTACTTTTCATTAATTTAAGGTGAAAAATGCCTAAACTGAGATATTAATATATTTCTAAGATGCTGTTAGATTTTGAATGGCATTGATAGCTATAAATATATGAATAGCATTCAGTATAAATTTTATAGATATTTTATTTATTTTACTGCCTTCAAAAAAAAATTTTAAAAATCTATTTTTATGTTAATATTCTTCGTTAATATCTATTTTCGTGTTAACGTTTTTTCAGTAAATGAACCCCAACCTGCCTCGACCAGAATTATCAACCAGAATTATCTCTAGTTCAAACCACGTTGTTTCAAATGTCAATGATGGGTTTCAGATGCGAAGAACCATTATTATTAAAAAAAAAAAGCATAAACGCATCTTAAGTTTTCAAGTACTGTTATCAAATATTCAGAAATATCAAATATAAGAATAATCATAAAAGTCAACTAAAAAAACTAATTTAAAAATGGTTTGAATGAAAGGTTATAAAAGTTTACTTGAATACTTGCAATCCCTAAGTAAGAGCTTTATGATTCATTTTAGTAATATGTGAAAATGTACAAAATCAATTAAGTTTATAACAAAGGATCGAAAAAAAGTTAGCATTATTTTTAATTAAAATTTAACATTGATTTGAAATAAGGGCACATTTGAATATCTTAAATTTTATCCTTGAAGTTAATAATATTGTTTAGACATAAATTCGTGCACGTAATTATTAATCGTAATAGTCTCAGCAATGTTTTCAAGGTAAACATTGTTTTTGACTCTTAAATCTAAAATTAAGAAAATAAAGCAGTAAGTTTACAACTAAAATTCATTTACCATTATTGTTTTAATTCATTGATGAATGAAATGGAAAAACAGTAAAAGCTGAGGAATGCTTAGAAATACAATGCAAATACATCAGAATATGACTAAACGTAATTCACTTAAAAACTTTTAAATTATAACACAATCAAACAATAAAATAAAAAAAATTTAATTACTTTAATTTTTTAAAAACTTTTTTTATTTTCAAAATGAAAGAATGATACAAAAATAATCAATAATAAAAAACGAAATATGCAAATTAGCATCAACTTAATTTTAAATATTTTTTTGCACTAATTTTCAAAAAAAAATTATTTTATTTCTTATTGCAGGCCAAGCAAAGTCACAATGGTTTGAGACGCGAAAAACATCCGAAGTAATGAAAGATATGAAGAGTGCAGTATATAAAGTTTTACTAAGCATAAAATATATTAAGCCAGGCAACATGCATATATATAACCATTGAGCATTTTGAAACAAAAACTCTTAAGTTCTTAAACGCTTTAAATTTTTTTTGTTGATCTTATTCATTCAGAAATTTTTCTGTTTAATTATTATGAGTTAAAGAAATGTTTAAATATTTTCAATGCACTTTTTAATTACTCCAATAAAAAATTAAAAATTACTCCAATAAAAAGTCTGAAATTTTTTAAAAATCATCAAATGCATGTACGAAAAGGTCATTAAAACAGATAATACGCAGAGACTCAACATCTGTAAATCGTTCACTAATTTAGAAGATTGTGCCGAAAAAAAACGTTATATAGATGAAAGTATCATTTCCCACAATTGCGAACACCAAAAACTGGTTTAACACCGATTAATTACCGGTGGATTAATCCACCCAATCACCTAATCATTGTGCGATTAAAAATGACTTGGACATTACTAAGTTTGTTAATTATCAAAAATATTATCACCTGTTTAACTTTAAGACTTGAAACACCTTTCAAAAGGAAAATAAAACGAATCTGTGTTTATTATGAATCAAATTTCATTTTTTAATTTATATTCAGAGCCTAAGTAACATGATTTGATACATAATTTTTTTTATTTTTATCTTCTTTGAAGTTAAAACAGACGTTATCATTTAATTTCTTAGATTCTTGATGTTTATTTACACTCACTCTTATTGATCATTTTTATTATCACGCATTTGACATGTATTAAGACATAAAGAAACGAATATTGCTAGATCTAGTTCAAGTCAGCATACTTAAGATTTTAAAGGAGAAAGCCTTAAAAAAAATATTTTACCAATTAAAAAGAAATTGGGTGAGTTTATATCTTTATTGAAGACATAAGCACTCATTTTTTTAAGCGTCTTGTTTAGTAATTACAGCAAATACGTGTTGTAGAAAAGTAACAATGCTATTTTTGCTAATTTTTAAAATATTAGAATTTGTTCTTTTTTTTTCTTCTTAATTAAATTTATTGAAAAGCTTAACAAATTTAGTTGATCTAAAATACGCAATAATAATTATCGATCTGAACAATTTTCACAATAATAAAAAATAATGAAATACGAAATAAAATTTTTGAAATTATGTTCACATTATTTAGACTTCGATTCTCTTTCACTTAATGTTTCTTTCGAAAATCAAATTGCAAATACTTCATTTAAAGATTTCTAAACACAGGGCATGAAGATTCACTTTTCCTCATTGGTGCTGCAAGAATTATTACAGTCATCTTACGTTCTTCGTCATAACGCGTCTCATCTCTCTATATCGCTATTTCGTTTGTTTCCCGACGCAAAATAAGGATCTTATAAAAAATTTCTATAACTTAGATGCTAGGTAACACGGCAATACACTTTCCCGAGGATAAAAATTCTAAGACGAATATTTTCTATGATTTCAATGCAATTTTAAGTTCAGGAATTCTCCTTGTAGCATGAGACCTTCACAATTTTGAGAACCAATTTAGATTAACTTTCGACCTAATCTAAATTGGTTTTAAGATTAACAAAGAAAAAAAAAACATTACATATAATTACATATGAAAAAGTTTTAAATTTAGAGTAAAAGTCAAATTTCGGGGGAAAAAAAAGTTCGAACTTTTTTTTTTTTTCTTCCCAAGAAGTCTTTAATTTCAAGAAAGACTTTTAGAGATGAAGTAATTATCACAAGATTCCTAAAGAATATTCTACATAATTTTATAAAATAAATTAAATAATAAGCTTCTTTACTTTTTTTTTGAAGTTACATACTTTATTTAAAATTAACAAAGCTATTAAAATTAACTACTACTAGATAACTATAGTTGATGTCCGAGTTAAAACAAAAAACAAGGGTGAGGGTGTTACAATTTGTTACGTAAGCAAGGGAGGGAAATTGCAATGCTGATTTTTACAAGGGGAAGTCCAAAATTGTACTAAACATGCTTACGTAATATTTGAAAGACCCCTAACTCGTTTCATGTTAAAATTTAGAAATCCAGCTTGAAAACTCCCTTAATAAATGCATAAAAAATATAACACACAGGGCAAAAATATTTCCGTTATAATATACAATGTTTTACGCGCGGTTAAACAGCCGATGTTAAAATTTTTTAAACAAATTTCTAAATGCTGAATAGAAATATGTACATGACCTAAGAAATTTTTTTTAATACTTCAGCCCAAGAGTCCTTTCACCGTTTGAATTCGTTGCTTTTACAAGTCCGAGGTAGCATTAAGAAAACAGATTGTTAAAAATATTAAAATATAATCGAAAAAAAATTTCATTATGCAGCAACTGGAGTACAATGAAAAATAAGTACAATCAAAAAGAAAAAAAATCTCGAAAAAGTGGAAAAAATTCAAACATTTAATAAACTATTACTACGTAGAAATAATCATATTCCCGTAACGATAGAATAAATCCAAAAAGTTAAATGTTTATTTCAGATTGTAAAAATTAGTAATTGTTGCATGCAATAAGAACCAACAGACTTAAGTAATATATAATTATAAGCACATCCCCCTTTTTCACCTTATTTAAAGGCAAAAAGTGCTCTTCTTCAGTCTCATAATCATCAGCTTTTTCTCTTATACAAGGGTAAACTAATACCGTGATCGTGGACAGTCACTCTCCACCTGTTGGATGATGCGGGTCACGCTAAAACAACGAGATAAATTACTGGCCGGGGCCCATCACATCCTGGTCGGGGTCTCTGAAAGAGGCAGGGGTTATCTAGGGTCAAGCCCTGGGCGGCAAGTAACGCACAAGCCTGGTGAAGCAGGTGGATTTCCTAAAATGGTCCACCCGTTTAATAAGGGGATATATAAAAAGTATACATTAACGCTATTTCTTTCTTTTGAATTTTGATACGATTATTAGAAAAATGGCAAGCAATAATCTTTAGATAAAAGTAAAAGTTTTAATAACGAATTTAAGATTTAAAGTATAGTGAGTTCTGTCAAACTTAGAGTAAGCTTTGAATTGCCAGAAAGAAAATTTCAAAATGCAAACAAATTATTGAAAGAGAACTTCCCCATTGAATAATACTAAGTTATCTTTTTATAATTTGCTTTCATTTTGATATTTTGAAAATTTCTTTTCGGTATTTCAAACTTCATAGCTTACTCAAGGTTAGCCTGAACTCACTTTTCAAATTACTTACTTATGAAGGTGAAAGTGTTTGAGATGAAAAGTTTCTCTCGAGGTATAGCGTCCTCTTAATCTGTTTTTAATCGATTCAACGTTACATCCTCTTTCTGAAATTTAGCCAAATGTAACCGAAACATGTTCATTCATAACGCTTTCAATCTAGTTTAAGGGCAGAGAAATTTCCGATTACGGTTTCACTAGGTGATAGAACATACTCTGTTAGTAAAGTTGTATTGGATAATAAATTTAGTTAATTACAGGGACAATTTAAATCTAACCTAACTATCACTTAATTTGTTGGCCATGACCAAAATATAAGTGCAGATTTCATCACGAGAACTAAGAATAAATAAATAAACAAAAATAAAAATGAAAAAGAGTAGTGGCTCTGAATTTTTAGTATTGCACACTGAAACATACTACAACTCTCAAAATTTAAATCATGAATTTACAAAAACGAGTTACAAAACGAGATAAGACTCCAAAAGTAACTATAAGTTCAGAAACATTTCATGTCAAAATTAGTTATTTTAAATTATTGTATAATAAATGCTAACTTTTAATATTTAGCATTTGAAGCATATTGTAGGATATTTTTATAGTGTATTTCTCTACATTTTGCTCATGAAACAAAAACAGATAGAATTAAATAATAAGATATTTCGATGCCATTAAATTGTTCAAAAGTTAACTTAAAATTTCTTATCTTTCTGATAATTTTTCATTCTAATTAAAAATTTTGCGATAATTGCCCAGCAATTAAATACAAAAGATGTATTGCTTTTTAACTGATTTTTTTTAAAGAGAAAAATGAAGAGAATTCCCTCATATATGTAACATGTAACTACTTTTTATAAGTAATATATTATCAATTGAAATGAAATACAGCACGAAATACCGTTGTCTCTTTCTGCCTTAAGTTAAATCTTTCAAACAATAATTTTTCAAATTTGCACTTATTTAGATATAAAAGAGAAATAGTTATTCATCATTGAAATTAATTTAATTTACAAAATCAATTATTGATAAATTTTTAAATATGAAATGAAATTTTTTTTTCAAACTACTTTATTTGAATTTTGTATCTTAGTACAAACACAATTCCAATAAACTAAGATTTTTTTAGCAACTATTATTGTTTTTTATAATTAAAAAATAACAAAACATATTTTTGCTTGTAATAAGAGAGTCAGAAAAATAGATATAAAAGGGATATCACCAGTGTCCCATCAGCGTCAAAGGGTTAATAGCTCTGAATCAAACACACTAGACAATAAAAATCATTCACTTTTCCTATTTTGATCGATTTCTCTTTCTAAATAACTCTAAATCAAAAGCATTAAAATAAAAACAATTAGTTTAATTAAAACTTATCTATAGTAAAAATTCAAAACTATATAAAAACATATATATTTTATTTTAACGAAAGTCCCTTAATCATATTACCCCAGTGTTTTTATTTTCGAAGCAAAGTATACCTTCTCCAAATTTACACGTGGGTCGACACGCTTCAGGCGCATGCCGTCGTGACCATTTGACCATACTCACTTTAATCTTACGAAGAACACGTTTTTACACTAACAATTTGTCTGAACCATGCTATCATTTATGTTGCTATTCAAAATAAAATAGATATTTTGAAAATCACAGAATATTAGAAGGGGGCAATTCACTAGTGTAAGGATGCGATAATATAATGTACAGCTGGAAAATCCAGAATTATCCCGGTGCTTTACTGGTTTACTTTTGGACTTATTACTGTTAAAAATAACGCACTTTCTTTTCTAAATAAAAATAAATTGTTAGCCTTACCCTAAAAAAAAAGAGAAAAAAAAAGCGAAATAATTGTTAACCATCGTTGCATATTAATTCACAAGTGTATGGATGCAATAATATATAGGACCGTCTCAAAATCGAGAATGATCCCGGCGCTTTACTGGTTTATTTTTGGACTTATTACTACTAAAAATGTACGCACCTTTTTTCAAAATAAAAATAAATTATTAACCCTACCCCAACAAATAACAAAAATTATGCGAAATGACTTTTAACTCTAGTTGCATATTAACCATTTGACGCAGAATTTTTATTAAACATATATTCATACTTTTTTTTAAATATTATTTTGTATTAATTTAGATCAAATATGAGAAAAAATATTATATTTAACATTTTACTAATTTATCGCTATGAAATAAAGCAAGAAACTCTGGTGTTTTTTTTCGTCGTTAAAGGTATAATCTTCCTAACACAGCTCATTTCCAAACAATAATTTTTCAAATTTGCAGTTATTTAGATCTAAGAGAAACAGTTCTTCATTAATGACATTTCTATAATTTTCAAAATCAATTATTGATAAATTTTTTAATTGGAATGAAAAAAAAATTTTTTTAATTACTTTTTTTTGGATTATATATTTTAGTAAAAATATAACTTCTGATAATTTAACAGATTTGTTTAGTAACTATTATACTATTTTTTATAATAGAAAAATACCAGAAAATATTTTTGCTAGTAACTAGAACACAAGAAAAAAAATGAATATATGAAAGGGACAACGGTATCCTATCTGCGTTGAACTTTCAGAAAATACGTGAATCATTAAAACTCTCTAACTAAATCATTAAAAAAATATATATAAATAATTATGAAATGTAAATACAATGAAAATTGAAGGTAAACATTTTTGTCAGAAGTAAGTTATTGCATGGCCCCTACACTCATAATATTTAACAAATCTGAGATAATTAAATTCTCTATTTCAATTGTTTCTAAATCAAATCATTAAGAGATGAATTAAAAGTATTTTAGAATGACAAACCTGAATAACATAAGATTTTTTTTTGCAGAATTTAAAATATTGAAAGCCCCTCATTTCATACTTTTTTTAAAATCTTGCCTCTAAATATTAAGTTTTTCTCTAAAACAAATTAAGAGCACTGAAAATTTTAAAAGTAATAATACAATAATAGAAAGAAATAAGTAAAAATAAAATAACAATGAAGTACAATAAAAGTTTAAAATTATGCAATTAGTGGACGGTCCCTCTGGTAAAAATTATAGGTTTAAAAATATCAATTAATTCTTATCTTGATTAAATTAAATGAATCACACGGAGATGGAAATTTTGAAGTGATGAAGCTCTGTGATTATTGACAGCTCTTGCTCTGAGGACCTACATGAAAATATGTACTACTTAGTGAATGGTCCTCAAGTCAAATTCAAAGATTATGGTGCTGATATATAAAGAGAATAGTGCAGGAAGGCAGGCTATTCACGAATACGCTTCACCAACGATGAAATTAACAAGAGAAATAAAATTTTCTGTTGCTTTTAAATTTGGCAATGTTTTGTTGGTCCCCGTGATCAGCGAAAATTCGAGAGATCTTTCAGTTCGATTTCAGAGGGCGGAAAATGAAGTCTGAAATTGAGAATATCTTGCAAAATGCAGCAGAATTGCTCATGAGAGTGCAAGAATCCTTTCCACTGAATCCAGTTCAGTATATAGGCACATGCAAACGCTCAAGTATTTAATCTCTAACATGTAAAATGATAGGCGCTTTCATACGGACTGACAGTACGCCGAAATGGATTGCGGTTGAATGAATAGTGAAAACGTTAAATAGCACAATGTGAATACCACGCTTTTTGCATAATTCGTGGCGAAAATCGACATGGTAAAGAAAATATATCTCATTTTAGAAAAGGAAAAATTAAGTACATTTTAAAAACACATAATGAAAAAAAGTACTTTTAAAAAATTAAAATAAGCACATTTAAGCACTTTTTAAAAATGCTAAGCACCCTACTGAGGTTTACCAATTTAGCAATAATTCTTTTAAAGAAGTTTTAATGCCATTACATATCTGCTTCTAAGATTCGTGGAGATTTCTTAATATTCTTTGACAGACAAAATTTTGTTTAAAAAGCTAACAAAGTACATACATTTATTTGGGTACTTTGTTAGGTTTTGGTAATATAAACGGTAATTAGATTTTTTTTAAAGAACGTGAATGAAGTTTTCTTTGCAAGTAATTCTGCTTTCATCTTCATTTGGAGCATATTCTGCTGGGACCTGAATTTATTTTCAATTGTTCAAAAACTGTCAATAACCCGTTTAAGCCTTCATTTAAAATTAATACAGCTAAATAAGTTGCAATGATAAATATTTATATTGAAAGTACCAGTAATTTTTTTCTTACATAATTTAAAAAAATATTTCAATAAAATACTTAAAATGACAATATTATACTATATAATGTTTTGATAAGAGTGAGCAAATTCATTAATTAATCAGTTATATAAGCTAACATAAGACCGAATATAAGTTATATAATTACATATAAATCATCCAAAACTCATATTTACTCTTCTCTTCTAATAGGTATATGGTATATGTAATTATGTTACATAAGCTGGCTAAAAAAAGTTAAAATTTGCTTGGATTAGATTTTATTTCTTGTTCTTTGTACTCAATTTATCTTTAAAATCATGACAAATTAAAGTGAATAATGACAGAAAAAATCATTGCTTTCTAACTTTAATAATTTAAACCAATGATTAAAAAAGAATTAAAATTAATAGTTTCAAGCATAAAATTTAATCTTAAATAAATTATCACAAGAAACTGAAGTGGTAAGATATTATTTGATTTAAAAAAAATCTTCATGGGCTTCAAAAATATGACGATGGAAATTGAAGTCGATCTATTTCAAGAACTCAAAAAATTGGCACCCATTCTCAAGATTTTCCAGACGTGAATGAGAAGAAACAAAAGTGATTAAAAATATAAAACATAAAGTTGTAAACAAAAAACGGAAAATATAGTCAAAGTGGAAGAAAGGGCCAAAAAAAAAAAAAAAAAAAAAAAAAAAAAAAAAAAAAAAAAAAAAAAAAANAAAAAAAAAAAAAAAAAAACAACAGAAAACCCGCTGTGGCAGTGAGGGGAAAGTCAGGGTAAAATGCATTTCACTAGTTTACAATTAGTGAGTAAGTAATGTCGTTAACAAGAGAATCAGCATTTATATTTATGAAATAAGATTCCAGGGAATCAAGATGAGCTGATGTCACTGAGGTGGAAATAATTTTGGCATTGTCAAAATTGAATTTGTGCCAAAGATTCCAACAATGTGCAGTAAATCATGATTTATGGCATTTTTGATAACGGACCGATCTATAATTTTTCTTAAGTTTAAAGCGAGTCTGGTTTGTCCATTCTAGCCAAGGTTGCATTGGCAAAATATGTAGCATATGCCCTAGCGATTTTCAAAACTGAAAGGATCTTTAATAAACTTAAATTCAATTCAGTTAACAGACCTAAAAAATACTTTAAAATCAAAATGGGAAAGGATAATAGCAATTTTATTTCAAACAGGAGGGGAAAAAACTGTCAAATAACTAATTCATTGTACAGATAAGAAGAGGGGCGTTTCGGTCTTATGAAAGCTGAATCAACTATAGAAGGTTAAATTCACAGTTAGCAGCAAAAGTACGAAGGACATATGTTCGGAGTACATATGTCCTTCGATCTTTCGGTACTCTTTCAATTTAAAAGGACCATATTTTCCACATTACTGCTTTTTTTGAAAGTCAAAGATCAATATTCGGCGAAAAAAAAAATGTTTATTCAGAGAAAGTTAATCATTGTGTCTGCTTTTGTAACTCAGTAATTGGCATATTTAAAGTAAGGTCCTTGAACTATGAAGATTGAGAATTAGTTTTATGAATAACATGCTATTTTTATAACTGTTGTTAGTTTGTAACTGTTATTAATAACCGTTAAATAAGTTTACTTCAACCAGCGTCCTCATTGCTAATAAGAAAAATAGAGCAAAATGAAGAGTCAGTTTGTGAAGTAGAAAAGCGTTTATCAATATTTTTATAATTTAAAAGTTACTTCAAGGCTGTATTATTTGGGCTAATGAAACTTTTTAAAATTTCAGAATTATTACTGAGATAAAAAATTATTTTAATTAGATTAACTTATATTGCATAATAATTTTTAGATTATGGCCTGTTTGGATAAAACTTCTCAAAAATTACAATTCAAGCCTATACAGAATTAAATTATTTGAAAGAAAGAGGATTAAATTACAATAAGAGAAATAAATTAATTGCCTCAATGATTTTCATAAGATCAAATATTTCTATTAACCTTAACTTCTGTCAATTTATTTTTTATTGTACAAGTTACATTAATACAAGAATAAATTGGAATAACAAAAAGTAAAATAGAAAAATGAAATAAATTTTAAAAAAAGTATAAGTTATTGATTACTTCAACTGCGATCTCATTTTATAAGCTTATCAAGCAGTTAAAGGAGCCATCTTTCATATTGGATTAAACAATCCTCATAAACCATCAATAGCTGCAGCAGCAGCATTTGTTCAAACAGGCAATGGTGAGACATTTATTACTGAATTTTCAACAATACTTTCTCTCTGTCATCATCATTTATAATAGTTTTGTAAATTTCATCTACTTTTAAATCAGTTGTTAAAATATTTTCCTCACAGTTGAAAAAATCTCTAACTGAACAACTTCCCAGTCATTCTCAATTCCATTACAATCAAACTTGTTTCTTCATATAGAAATCGCTTCATCAAGATTAAAAGTTAAAAAAAATTTTTTCACATGTTAAGAATTTTCGGTCTAAAACAGAAGCACAGTTGCCTTTAACCCCTTTCTTCTTGAGCCTGTCAAAATGATTGGGGGGGGGAGTGAGTTTCCCCCTCTATTTCTCGTAATTGTGATATTTCTGGGCTGGAGTGTTCAAAAGTAATGAGCCAAAAAAATTCTTAAGCTCATTCTAAAAAAGATTCTTAAAATTCTCATTCTTAAACCTGAAATTATATTTGTTTCTTAATCAATACACCAGATGGCAGTACCAGACTATTTGTAACATATTTAGAGATAGTTTATTTTAAACTAGATGTCACCACTAAAAACGTAAGATAAAAATTAATAACTAATACATACAATAAAAAGTGAAAAGAAAAAAGACATAGACCACAGGGAATAACTTTTGTTTTAATGATTGGATCATCCCGTTCCAGGACTCAATCTTAATGGTTCAAGGGGGTGATAAATAATTAGTACAGACAATATTTTAAGTTACAAAATCAGACACAAAAACTTACTCTCTCTGAATAAACATATCTTTTTCTTAAAACGGATTCTAATCTCTGACCCCCAAAATATAGGGAACAGCTGCAATGTGGGAAATATGGTCCCTATAGTTTGGTCAGGAAGGCAATCCAAAATTCAAACTCATCAACATTAATTTTACTTTCTGTGTATTTCGCCGTATTTTGAGAGACTTTTAAGCAAAATTAAGCATTTTTGCAATTATAAAATTTGTTTACCTAAGGATAATTTCATGCAAAAAATAATTTTAGTCAATACTTTTTACTTTTTATTAATTTATTTCATAATAGCCGAAAAAAATTTTGAATTGTAAGGTATAAAATTTTTTACATCATATATTTAATTTTACATAGCTAAAATACAAAACATGAGAGAAATCCATCACGTACTTTCTGAGAAATCGAATTTTAAATATAGGACAATAAATATTTGAAATATTGAATCCTAGTACCTGGAGATCTGATTATTAGATCAAAAATTTTTCAGGGTGGTCTGTTTTTATTTGGCCCACTGTACATGCACTTGACACTTTGTTTTGTATAATTTCCCTTGAATAAAAAAATAAGCGCTTTTATTACTGTTTTCTTCAAAATTATACGAGTTTCTAGTAAAGAATTACATTCTTGATTTTATTAGCCACCATAAAAACATTTTATGTATAATTTTCAACTTAAGAAATATGGAGTTACTAACTATATTTTTAAATAGATAATGCACTTTAAAATAACAATTATACTTAAATGCAAAATGGGACCATGTAAAAGGAGGTTTATTATAACACTGTAGAAGACAAATAAATAAATATAATAAAAAATAAAAAACTTGGCTGAAAAAACTAAATAAATAAAAACAAATTAAAAAAAATTATTAAAATGATAAGGTGATAAGTTCTTGCCTGGATCATTTACATAAAAAGATAGAGAATTTATTATTTGTCAGAAAATTTCTTTCTTAGCTATAGCACTAACTTCTGATTTTCAGTTATGGTTTTTCTTATAGTAAGAGAATTTCATTTTTTTAAAAATATCTTTCTTTGCTAGTTGAGCCAGCTTCCATGCTTCACTGTTTAAGTTTGAAACATGTTTCTCTAAATCTATCTTCCTGAATTTCAAATAAAATATGCCTTCTTTTTATTTATTATTTTTTCACTTTCCTGTTGCTTAACCTTTTGGGTTTCTAAGTAAACTACTTAGTAAGTGCACTGCTACATGAATCACACATTTATTTCATAATGTTAACTTTAGGAAGTCCTCTACAGTTTTTTAAAACAGTAAATAAATTTTCTTTAAATTGTCACTCAAATTCACTGTTCTTGTTCACACTGAATCCATGATCGAAGGTAAGAAAATGGAAGGCAATATCTGCAAAAGCAGTAGCTTTACAGACACAAGTTTGTCTTCAACTCCTATTTGAATAACTGAAAAACGATTGCTTTTGATTTTAGACAGCTTAGCAACTACTTTTCACTGAATATAAGAAATTCGGGTCGATATTAAGATCTTAAAATGACAGATGCATTTTCCGAAAACAAATGGTTGCAAAATTCTAAAGGAGTTTTACTGCTTGTGCAGGGGAAATATTAAATAAGTAATACAAATCTTTGAAAATGAAGGACAAATTCTGTTCTGTCCCTTTACAAAATGCGTTATTCAAAATATATAATCCACAAATTGAGTATTGATAAACATTCAATATTCAATTCTTTTTTCTTTTCTTTTTAGATCTGTTTGAAATTTTTCGTAAAAGCACCAATTTTCAGTTAGAGCACCAATTATAATTACAACTTTTTTAAATCTTATTTTCCCATAGCTGAGGGGAAAGCAGATTACAAATCAGCAGCAGTTGTATGGCCCATAAATAGTGAAGCTAAATACGAGGTAACAACCTTTTTACATTATGATTGAAATTATTTAACATGGATATACAGCTGCTTTGTATTATCTTACTTAAAGACTCAGATAAAGTGCACAACATTTGCAATGAATTTTAGATTCCTTCAAAATGTAGCACGACCTTAAAACGACTAAGAAATGCCATTTTTCTTTTACTGCAAGAAAAGTTTATTCCAATGAAGCCATCAGGAAACATGAATGAAAACATATTTAGAATGTCACTGCTGAATTAACACGAGTTGTGTCGTGATAACTTTCAAGCACACTAATATTTCTGCAACCAAAACATCTTTTGAACTTAGGTGGCCAAGAAAAACAGAAGCAATGTTTCCATTATTGTTAACGTAAGATCAACAATTGGCAGACCATAGCATCAGAGCAAATCCACTGGAAGACACTTATTGTGATAGCTTTAGGCTGTAGCGAAAGAAAAATATATTCGTTGTAACATCATCATCATCTTCCCTGCTATTTCCATCTGATTTTAAAAAAACATTTTCCAATGGCAGTAGATAGGATTTCTTCAGCTTTCAGGAATGAAGAATACTGAACTCCTAAAAAAAAATGTTTAAAAATATTTCTAACATAATTTTACACTTAAGTTCACAATAGAGGAGCTTAGTGGAAGTACCAAGTAAGTGACATTATTTGAGTTATCTTTGGATGGAAGAGCCAGGAAAAAAAGACTTGGCAATAAAATAGTCAACAACAAACCCTAGAAAATCACTCGCTTGGCAGCATACTCTAAGACAAAGGAAGAAAATGGAAAAGTTGATGCAGTCAAATTCACTAAAATGTCACTTACCAGGTTTCTCCACTAAGCTTTCCAATTATCCTTATAATTGGATATAAATTTTACTCTCTATAATAATTTCAAAAGAACTTAGCATACCTAACCTTGACAGAACTTAGTATATCTTACTTAGTATTTTAAAATAACAAATAAAACCTTTCAATAATTTTAATTAAAAAAAGTTTGAATTATGTAAATAAATATTTGCAACTGAACTTTTTCATTCAAATTAATTCATATAATATAGGTCAGAAAAATCATATACCAGACAATCATCATGTTTATGAATTTATTAAAATTTTAATTTAAATACCTCATAAAATAGAGTTTTAAAAATAAAAAGGAAATTGATACAAAGTTATTAAATTACAAGTAGATTAAATTGTATTTGGATATAGAAAACTAAAGAATAAAATAAGCAGAAAACAACAAAAATCAATAAATTCAGACTGAAATGCATTTAAAATTTAATGTAACATTGTAATAGTATTAAGCCAAAAGGACATCTAGAAAATGGATTGAAATTGTGATAAAAAATAAATACTTAAGTGAGCAGTTCAAATTATGATATTGAAAAGTATACAATCTTAAACACTATTAAACTATATAAATAAATTGTAACTCATCTCAGCACAATATTTAAAGAGGTGAAACAAGCAACATGACATTAAATAATGCAGAAAATAACGAACTAAATAAAATAAATAACAGCCTACATAATAAATCACTTAGATTGAATACCCAAACAATAAAATAAAATCTCTGCTAAATGCATAAAAAAAACCACTATATTATTTTAAAATGAATTTTATTTATTTATTCTTTGCCTTAATACAGTTAAGTATAAATCAAGCAGGAAGAATTAATTAAAATAAGAAAAATACGAAATGATAAAGAAAATTTCTAATTTCATTTTTGAAAAGAGTGTAAGGCTGTAACTAAAGCTTTTCAATTATCTAAATAGTACAAACAATTAATCATAAAAATCAGGCTAAGGGAGTCATTAAAATAATAAGAAACTTCCAAACGATAAAGAAGATTTCTAAACTTATTATTGGAAAAAATAAAAGGTCAAAATTAAAAGTAAACTAACATAAAATTTGCTTATATTGTTAAAATGAAATTAATGGACTATCCCTTATTTCAACTTGCATTTACACATTAAATGAATTCTAATTACAGAAAAGTATGAAAAATTAAAATTAATGGTGAACAATTCATAAATTTGCATGATATTTAGGTGAAAATCAGTCAATGATCCCTCTGCATCATCTTAAAATTTAGAGCTACTGATGTATCTTTAAAAAAAGTTTATTAAAATGAAATCAAATTATGGAATTTTAATGATTTAATTTGGAATTTTAATGATTTAATTAATTTTGATAGATAAATTTCATCGTAATTTTGATAGTTAAATTTGATTGGAACTTTTATTGAATCTTATAAAGAAACATAAAAGTTCTGAACATAAAAGTTCCGAAATCTCAGACATAAACATAATAAAACTAGTATCCTAATGAAAGTCTTGGGCGTTTTGATCTATTTTTAACGAAACCAAATGAATGATCAAATGAAACCAAAACAAAATACATTTATATCCACAACTAGAAAAATTATTAAGCATATTGGGCAAAAAAAAATTTAATGCAAAAAAAAAAAAAAAAATTACTTACCTTCAATGTATGTTTTTAAAGTTGCTTCCCGCATATGCGAAATGTCTAACTCTTTAGCACACCAAAGACATTTAGCTTTTTGAACAGAAGATTAGTTTGCTCTTAGCCAGACCCAATGCTCTTTTCTTGCTATTCATAAGAGGTTAAAAATTCATTTCCACATTTTGAATAATGAAATAATAAGAATTTTAATTAACAACCACTTCAGCTTTGGCGATAAAGAAACATGTGTTGAAGAATAATTAAATGTCATTGATCTTAGATAGCATAACCAGACCACAGACAATTCAACCCAACAAAACTAATTTGACCATAATCCCAAAAAAAGCAATTTTTCTACAACCCATCAGAGAGAGTTGGAAAAACCGGCTTTTATACATAGAGATCCCCTTACTGATCTCTGTACCATGCACGTGTAAGTCATCACAATGGTAGTTTGTCTGAATGCTAAAAACAAAGTTTTTCTTTCATGGAATTCATGACATCAATCAGCATTTTTAAGAAAAAATCTTTTTCTGAAAAAGAGAGCACCCTTTAAAGCTTGAAGAACTAAAAATGTTAGAAATTTTCACTCTTGGCAGATTTGAATGTTCTTTTGAATTAGTAACTTATTACAACAGGGTCCAGTCATTTGATCATAATTTTTCTCCCTTAGACACAATACTTTCAAGGTATTCCTGGGTCTCTCTTATCATCTTTCTCTCCAAGTAAAAAAAATTGAATGTGAAATTTCATTTAATAGCACCACAGCATGCTATTTTCTAATTTCTTCTCCTTAAAGCAACAATCATTAAAGAGAGATGAACATACTAACTTAAAAGTATTTCAAATTTTATTTTGCATTTCTCAACCCTTATCTTACTTATTTCACTGTCCTTTAAATAGAGTGCATCCTATAAAGTGGTAAATAGATTATGGCTCTGATATAAGGGATCTGGATCATTAGAATTGTCCTATAACCTTTTGCTTACAGCGCAGGGTTTCCACTCAATTTTTAAAAAAAATTCAAGGACTTTTAAGCACCTAAAATCAAATTTTTCAAGGATCTATTTGGTATTACAGTTATACGCTAAAGTACATGTCAACCAAATTTTACAATTACGTAGAAGCAGAAATTGTATATTTTTAAAGCACAATGCTTATTTGACAACAAAAAAATATTTATTAAATTTATCAGCAAAAAATACAAATGGTTGATATTTACATTGCTGTTTCAAATCACTTAAAAAAAATTCCAATTGACAAAAAAAATATATCCAATTGACTTACGAATGATACTCGCCAACATTTAAAAACTAGCATCAGCGAAACTCTTCATGAAAAATTTAATGAAGTGGATTAGAATTAAATTAAACTGAATTAATGAATAAGGCATACTACATTAAACAAGTATAGTAAATAATTGATAAAGTTTGTGTGATTGTAGGGTTATTAAAATATAAATAATTTTTTTAATATGTTAGATCAAATTTTAGGTTACGGGAAATGTATATGATTAGATAAAATATCAAAATATATCCATTTAACATATTTTGTTACTTCAGAATATCAGTAATGTAATTTGAACAGAATAAAATCTATTGCAGAATAATATTTTACAGATGACTAACTGAGACTTACCAAGCTTTATTTTCTTTACAATAAATATATCCATAAAATGTAAAGCGGGATTTTTAAAATTTTGTGAATATGAGTAATTTTCACTAAGCATAATTTTTAAATCGCATTTATACGAATCTAGATGTACTACATGTAAATCAAAATTATAAGAAACGTGAAGTTAGTTTCGAAGATTACGTAAATTACGTATCACAATGTGTGATTAGTAAATTGAAATGCGGTGTATGTTTCTTAAATCAGAACAATATGAATAGCAAATTAAACAAAACGCACGAACTAACAAGATGTAAATCACAATGTGTGATACATAAATCACTTTAATGTGAATTCTGTTGGGTGATCAGCTAATAGTTTTCATGCGAATAGTGATCATTATGATGCAAATTGCAATTTGTGATTCGAAAGGTGCTTAATATAGAACAGCTATATGTGATTCTTAAATCATTTTGATGAGAATTGTGACTGGTAATTCTTAAATCTCTCTTTTGTGAATCGCAATGCGTGATTTGTAAACTATTAGAATGAGAATTGTGAGGCATAATTCTGAAATTACTGAAATACGCATCACATTATATGATTCAGAAATAACTTTAATGTGAATCATGATGTGCGATTTATAAAATACCTTAATACGAATTATGATGAGTAATTTGCAAACCACTTTTAAGCAATATACGATATGTTCGATTTGAAAATCGCAATTCATAGAACATTTTATATGAATTCCAATCCGAAAATCAAGAATCAATTTAATGTGAATCACAATGCTTATTCATAATCAATGATACCTGTATAATTAAATTTTATTTATTATCATTAAAAACTAAATGTAAAAATTTGAATATAAATGATAAAAAATTAATTATCCTTCGTATATAAATTAAAAGAACAAATAGGATATAAATATTAACCAGTCGTAATAATGAAGGTAACACATTGAACATATATGTAAATTGATTAAGCACTATATATAATTCAAAATCTGACTACAAAACCTAAAAGTTGCTAGAAATTTCAGTTTTCAAAACATCAGAGATGAACAATAATCTGGTGTAAAAAATCTAGGAGAGAAAAGTTTTGCATCTTCTTTAACCCCCTTTCACTTCAAGCATTAAAAATTGCATCTGTTAGAATTTCTATAATCTTCCTTTGAAGTTATTTATTATTTTTTTACTGCTTTTTTGTAAGAAAGATTAGTATTATTTTAAATCTTAAATCAAGTACTTTTCAAGTACCCTATAGCAGAATTCAATGACTTTTTAACAAAATTCAAAGACTTTCAAGTACCAGGGGAACCCTGATGTGCATCAGAATGACAATACAATAGAGATTGTTTCTTTTCAGGAAGTACTAATGTACGTTATTTTTTATATAGATTAATATCCATACATATCAGATAGTAATAAAAATCATTCGCTTACAAAATCAAAACAATATCATAAATTTGCCATTTTAAAGATAATTATTTAGCAAAATAGTTATTACTCAGACATGCAAATAATCATTCTCAAGCACAATATTGCAATTTCAATGGGTAAAACAATTAAAACTCTTACCTTCATGAAAGATTCTTTACTAGTTGGACCACAACATATTGGCACTGACTTACGCCCATCTAAAAATAAATTAGAATTTCAGTTCAAAAATTTGATGACATGCATATTTACTAAAAATATACTAATGCAAAAGATAAGCAAAAAGTAAACTATTCCATTTTCACTTCCAGTGAATTTGCATAACAATGCAAAATTTAATCCATAAAAGTAAGGTTAGGCTTTATACTTATATTTAAGATAGATATGAGTTTAAGTTAATGAAATTGTTATAGTAGTTCAGATTATATTTAGAAATTAGTGTACACAAACTAGTTACAACGATGATATAGAAAACATAAATGTAAAAAAAATTTTTTTTAAAAATTGCAAAATTACACATTATTTTTGGAATTATAAAAGAAAATTACTACTGAAATTATAACATTTAAGGCATAATACTTGTAGATAGTTTTGTTTTTATTGATACTTCTGTTTCTGTCCACTGACAACACTCTAGGAACAGGCATTAAATTTTTGAAAATCAGATTATTAAAGTATGCAATATCAATTTATGTTTAGAGGTCAGTATTTTTTAAGTACTCTAAATGAAAAACAATATGCACAGATATTATCACTTAAATTGTTTTTCTATAAATTACAAGGCTGAAAATCGGGGTAATAGTGAGAACTGACTGTTTACAGACACGACTTATAACATTTGTGGAAAAGTTTTAAACAATAAATTTAATAAATTGGTAATTTTTATTAATTTCAACAAAAAAATTATACTTTTTATAACAAATATTAAGTCCTAGAAATCCCTGTCTCTTCTGTGAATGACAAACGCACACACATATATATTTCGCTCATTACAAAGTTATGCCAGTGTTTATTGTAAAAGTCGAGACAATCTATCATAATATTCAAAATCAATATTACTTTAAATGTATAAAGTTAATTACCTTTAAACTTTTGTACAAAAAAAAAGATAAAAAGAACTAACTATTCGTTGAGTGAAATTAGATATTTATCTTATTTCAGCCTCTTTTTTTATTTTGGCAGATGATCATAAAAAAATATCCAGTTATTACCAAAAACCACACAGTATCTCGAAGGAAAGTAATAGTGAGGAGGGGTTAAATAATTTTGATAACTAAAATTATTTTTTGGTTGATGCCAGTATGGTGACATTGTGACAAATGTCGCCAAATGATATACGAATGCCGCTAAAATCATATGCATGGAGGACAATATTGCCACCTAGAAATATGTTTGACAGTTACAAAATAGTAAAGAAAGTTTTATTTTTTCCTCAAAATTCCTTGAAAAAAAAATTATGGTACATTAATTTTATTCCATGTGTAGGTTAGGTTTTAGTTTTAAGATTTTTCAAATGGAATAACTGTAATTTTTAAACTTTTATTATGTTGCTCATTGATATATGTGAGGATAGCAATCATAATGTTTAGATATATTTCAGATGTGTGGTACCTTAAACTCTGGTATTTTTTCATGTAATGACGGTGTACTTTTTCATCAATAAAACATTTTTTTTTTTGCTCTTCTAAAATTTACTTATATATTATATTTTAGAATTTTTTAAATTAATATTTTCTCAATTTTACTTTCCCTGCTTACCTCATTCATTTATTCATTTGATCTAATCATTTGTATCTATTAACTAATATTATTTTTGCTATTTTTTCCACTTAATTTTAATAAATTCTAATCTTTAATCATTGTGGAATAATTAAACTAATTAGTTTTAGGGTGTAATAGATGGCAATTAAAAACTTTTCATATGTACCAAAACATGAATCATGCAATCGTAATGTTCGATATTTTCTTCTCAAGTTTGTCTACCATATTAATTTTTTGAACTACTAAATGATTGTCTAATTGGACCACTAAACTTCCATTGTTGGTGAGAACCCTACTTATGCATATAAGTTTTAAATTCTTACTGAAAACAGATATTACTGGGTATACAGATATTTAAAATAAAATTAATAGGATAGAAAAAAAATTCCTAACTTTTAGGTGGTTAAAGAAAAGCTACAATAAGCAAGTATGAAAAATAAAAATCACCTTTAATAACTTATTGTTACTTAAAACCTTTTTTACCATGCCTCAAAATTAAAGAGTGCACTAAAATGTTAAGACCTAGATAAAAACTCATTTAAAAATATAAATACTACAGTTACCTTAACAACTACCTACCTTAACAGTGACATATATTTCAGAAAAATGGACCGAAAAAGAATTTTTTTTGACTGTTTAATTTTGTTCTTTATATTTATTAAAAGTTAGAAAATGGTTTTTTATTACAAAAATAAAATTTTAAATGCCATAACTACCGCATTTATAATTTTAATATACACATAAAAAAGTAATGGATTACACACATCTTATTCAATTAGAGCAAATTAAAAAAAATTTGAAACTAAAAATATTACTATTATAATATAATATAAAGCACAACAATATGATTTTCAATACATTAATTTTACAAATCTTTTACAGTATGGTAAAGGCCAAAATCCCAGCCCACATGTCCCTCCCTCTTCTGAAGTCGTAATCGGTGAAAAACTTGGGGATCACTAATGCCATCTATTAGGAAAATGGAAAATAGTTAATTAGGTATCTTAATGTAAAAACGTTTGGCTTCACAAAATAAAAACGTTAATTTTTCTCCTGCTTGAAGTCAGTTTGGGCATCAGAAATATGCACGTAGTAGTTGCCCGAACTGGATTTGGGCGACAAGAGGTTAATAATGATATTAGGAAAAATTATTCAATAAAAACTAGAGTTACAAAATTTTTTAAAATTATTTATAACTTTTTATCTTGTTCGCCTTCCTTTCATCTTACATTAAATATTTTTTGAAAAGACAAAAATTCACCTGAAGTCTGAAAACTTTCACCCTTGAACAAAATAACACACTCCATACATAACAATCACAAATATTTTTTAACAAATTTTTTCACGCAGTAAATTGAATTTAAATATGTAATTACAATAGTATAATAATAATGATTATAATTATATAATAATAATTACAATAGTATAATAATAATAATAAAATATATTTTATATTTGTTAATAAATGATCAGTTATATTCACAGATAATTTCTGACTCATAGGAAATATAAAAAGTTAAAAGTAGTCTATAACTACATTTATCATTTCATAGTAACACACATATTTTATTATAAATTTAATTCCTATTGTGTAAATCATGTTGAATTTATATATTTATTAGCAAAAATAATGTGAAACATTTAAAGGAAATATTTTTAATTAGTTCTATAGAGTTTGTGCTAGGCAGAGAACTTCCCAAGTATCAAATTTTAATCTAACTTGAAAAAGTAATTGAAGAATAGTTCAGAAATTGCTCAGAAGCTCTTTAATCAATTTAGTTTCTAATTTTATAAAGATAACTAAAAACTTAAATTTTTTTTCAATCATAAAATGAAATTTAAAAATAAAATTTCTTTTTTTGCAAATTTAGTTTGAGTAAATGAGTTATAAAATTAAAAAAATTTTTGATTTGAGAAATAAAATTAAAAACTTAAGAAAAAATGCTAAAATAAAAAAAAATTACAAGGCATAAATTTAAAACAAATCTCCTGATTAAACAATTAGGGTCACATTTTAAGGATTTTAAGCAGGAGGTTAAAAATTTGAATTCCTTCAAGGAAAAAATAGCACGCTTAAGAGAAAGCGTGGTTTTGCTTTGGATTCTACAAGTTAAGAGTTGGATGAAATAAATTAAAATATTCAAAATGTGATATTTTAATAACGAAGACTGGGTTTTAATATGTGAAAACACAATCTATAGATAAAAATTGAAGGGAATTTTTTTCTTTCGATTACATGCAGTTTAAATAGCTATTACATTCCAAATAGCTAAACCTTTTTCAATCTAAAGCTTGTTTAATACTAAAATATATTTTTTAATAATATAAAAATGACACTTAATAAAGGATGAATATTGTTAATTAATCACCTAAATCATATAGCTTGGAGTTGACATTGACAAGAGCAATGAAATGCAAGTTGATTTCATCATCCACACCAGGTGCCTAAAAATAAGAAAATAGTTGCTATATCATAAAGCAAACAAGTAAGAAATATCATCAAGCAAATAAGTTACACCCTGACTTATTATCTTATATCTTAATCTCAGCTGAATTTGCCATTAAACATTTACTTTACTAATTAAAATTTTTACTTTTTACAAATTTTAGAAAGTAAGAATATTCCTTTAATTTTATTATTTTAAAATGTTTGCCTAGATCACAGGAGAAACTCGTCATGGCATATTCCCTTCCTTATACATGAATAAGTTAAAATTTAAAGTATAGAAAAAAATGAATTCAGATATATCAAGAATAAACTATGAAGTTTTAAATAATGATCTTCTCTTCTTTCAAATTGAAAACAAATTTTGACAGGATTACTTCCCCTCTCCAGAACAGCAGTTCCTTTTTCCACAAATTGTATTCCATCCAGGATTTGAAATAAGAGTAGTTAGTTGTAATTTGCAAATAAAAATTTAAAATTGAAGTCTGGAAAGTTACCCTAGTCGTCATTTTTGATACCTTTTAAAATACCTTTGTTTCCCTGATTCGACTCTTGGCCAAGCTACATGACGGAAGGGATGTAATTCATTATGATTTTCTCCAACTTTCTCTTCCGCCAACACATTTGAATGTGTAAGGCTAAGAAAAAGAGCCTTGGCTTTAAATTTAATCAATTAATGACCAATATATGGATTGCTTAACTTTCCCAGGCGAAAACTATTTCAATATACGCATTACACTTGCATTTTTGATTTCTTGATGGACAGAGGTGCCTCGCGGGGCTTGGCCCTGCAGCTGCACCATTTTCTCAATTTACTAATTAATATGTATGAATCATTTTTTTTATTTCGAAACTCCATATGATTACACATAAATTTCAAAAATAAAAAAAATTTATTTATTATAAACTGATTTTTTATTAAGGAATTTATGATTTTTGTTAAATTGCTTGCCTACAACAGACAGAAGTTTATACTTACTTCAGTCTGACCTTGTTGAGCCATAGCTTCATGAGCAGCACTAATTTCCTAAAATAGATATGATGAATTAACTATATGCCATTTTTATATTTTTTTGACAAAATTTTTCAGGTACTTAGGGATTATCCCATCGACCTGTCAACACTCTTGAAAATAAGCAAATCCTTTGGCTCCAACATAATGAAAAGCAATTTCCAAAATAAACATTCTAAATAGATTAAATTTATCAAATAATAATAATAAAATAATTATAGCAATAATTATATCTCATTTACTTGATCATTATATTGATTTGCATTTCCCCAGATTTAATATCAAACACCATATTTATGTTTAGAAAACATGATAATTAATAGTTTTGAGGTGTCATATTAAAGCAGACACTTTGAATTTTATTTTTACAACATGAGATGAACAAACTAAAATAAATGAACAATAAAATAATTATTTAAGCTGAATACACAAAGTCATGTAGACCCCCAAGGTAAACATAGCTTAAAACGATCTAATAAATGATCTGAATCTAAGAAGCAAAAAATAAATAAACACTATTTTTTGGGCAATAATGTTTTAGTATTAGAATGATATCTAATCAATCAAAAACAAAATATTAGAAAAAAAATAATTATTGCTATTCTAAAAATAAATATAGAAAACGAAAAAAATTCCCAGTTATGAAAATATTAATTGCTCTCTCCACCATTTTGAACTAGAACGATTCAAGCAAGAAGGGGAAATTCCCGTCATTCAATAAGGTGGGTAGGTGGAGAAGAAAAATTCATTTCCTCCTTACTTGTCATTCAAGTTGAGGGCGGGGTAGTGACAAATTCTTATTTTCTCTCCCATCATTGGCTATCAATCAAGCATAAAGGTGTGGCATGCTGATTGGGTCCTCATTATTTTTTCTTGTGTGACTGAAAGTAACTCCCCCTTCATGTTAACATTTGCTGAGTTTATCCTTTTCCACAGTATTTCTTTTTCCCCTAACACTCTAATAAAAAGGTTCCAGGAAATGCCTCTTTTACTAACCAGATGCAAAGGAAAGAAGGGGGGGGGGTACCCTTTCTGTTCATTTATGGGTTCAATGCATAAATCACTAGAAGCTAGAAAAGGAAAAAATGTGTCAAAAGATCTTTCTTTCTTTTTTTTTTTTTTTAAAGAGAGGGGAAGATGAAGAGATGTTTGTTTATTTTGATTGTTAAAAAGTGTCCGAGATATCGATCCTTCCGGATATGGGATGTTACACTGTATTATATTTCATGACAAAAGTCCAATAAACAAAATTTAAAATAATAACTTAAATTGAAACAACAGAGAAGATATCTGCTTAAAGACATAGTTGGTTGGATTGCCTAGATAATACCTAAATTTGATATAAACAAAAATTACAAACATAAATAAAAATATAATAAAAAATGAACTACACAAGTTAATCAGAAAGTTTTATCAAATCCAACGGTTGGTTAACTCATTAGTCAACAGAGCCAATTATCATCAGATCAACAATTACAATCTTACTTCAATTTTATAATTAGGTATATTGTTATTTACTTAATTTAGGAACTCTTATGCTGGCTTTTACTAAGAATGTTCTCAATTGATCAATGTACAGTGAACCAAAAAAACAACAGACCACTTTGAATAACTTTTGATCTAATGACCAGATCTTTAGGAATCAATCTTAATTGTTGGAGGAGGTGACTTCAAATGCTAATTAATAAGTGCAGATGGTATTTTAAGTTACAAAATTAGATACAAAAACATACTTTCTCTGAATAAAAATAAATTTTTTCCCACAGATTCATATTTCTAACTCCCAAAATATAGGGGGACCGCAATCTAGGACATGTGGTCCCCATAACTTTGTCAGGAGAGCGATCCAAAGCTTGGAGCCTTAATGTTAATTTTACTTTTTGCATATTTCGCCAAATCTTGAGAACTTTGAAAGCGTATTGAAAATTTTTTGCACACAATAAAAAAATTCGTTTATCCAAAGATAATTTCACACAATTTTTTAAGTAAAGATGAATTATTTAAAAGAAGTCTTATAGTTAAAATTAGATTTCTCAGGAACTTTTCAACCGATTTTGCTTAAACTTTGTATTGTGCCATGTAAAATTACCTACTTTAAAATGACGTAAAAAATTGTATACCCTACTATTCAAAATTTGCATGACTATTATTAAATAAAATAATAAAAATAATGAATATTTACTAAAATTTATTTTTTGTATGGAATTATCTTTGGATAAATAAATTTTATAATTGTGTGCAAAATTTTTTTCAATTCGTTTAAAAAGTTAAGCTATGGTGAAATACGCAAGAAATAAAATTTATATTAAGGGGTCCAAACTTTGGATCACTTTCCTAACCAAACTATTAGGACCATATTATTCAGAATAAGACTACCCCCTATATCTAGGGGGTCAGAAATCGGAGACTTCGAAATTAAAAGGTACGTTTTTGTAATTTAAAATATCATCTGCACTTATTAATTAGCATATTTACGGTCACCCCCTAAAACTATAAAGATTAAGTCCTGGAACATGAAGATCAGATCATTAGATCAAAAGTTATCCAAGGTGGTCCGTTTTTTTTTTTTTGGTTCACTGTATGCTAGTTAAGGTTGACCCTTTTTCAACTCTCTTATTCATACATGTCTTGTATACCTGCTATGTGAAACTTTTTTAATCTTTCCTTTCTTTATGTTGAAACCATCTTAACATACATTTCTTAATTCTCAACACTACATTTTTTTTACTTCTCAAAACTGGCAAAAATTAAGTTGATTCTTCAATTTTAAAGTCCTAGTTAAACTGTAAAACATATTTTTCAAACTTTAATGAACGTAGAACAAGTAGTGCATTGCTTTATATTTTTTGAAATGACTCATAATATTAAAGAGTGAAAAATTGTTTCAGTTCAATACTTTTACTTTATTTAAGTCATGTCATAAGGCATTTTTAGCGCAATGTTCGCATTTTTAGAGCATCAAATGAAATTTTATTTTACACATCATAACAATACAACTTATTGATAAAAAAATTTAAGGTATACAAAAATTTAAATCAAAAGAATGAATAAATATTATCAATAATGGCCTTGCATCTCCTTAGAAAGTTTGCGCAACTTAAGTTTGTATGCTGTTTTTAATTTTAAGAAGGATTTCAAATGCTCATCAAAAAGACAACTTTTCAATTTACTCATGATAAGATTTTCTTTTGAAAAGGTTCATAAAACTGGCAGATATTTTTTCAGTAATATTTATGCTTGAGTAAAATTTAACAGCTTTTGGGCTGTATTTTCAAGATTTTCTTACTTTTTAATGTGCACGCCTGTGTGCGTTATTTTGTGGAAGAGCCAAATTTGGCTCGCTAGCAACAGTTTGCCGGCCATTGATCGAAACAAAACATGAAACAATTCAATTTTAAACAACCTTAAGTTTATACTAACCCATAAAAGTTACTTTACATACAATAAAATAAAAAAAAATTTATCACAGTAATTCCCTACTGAAAGGCCTCAATCTATCAATATTTAAACATTAATATGTGCAGCTTATACACTAAAAGGGCCTACAAAGATGTTAGGTATGACTCAAAAATTAATACACAAACAAACATTCCTATTACATTTGAAAGTAAACATCAGTATATAAAAAATATACCTGGCTGCTCTCAAGTATTTCAGCTTTTTCTCTGGGACTCAAAGAGCGAGATTCCTCAATGAACTTTTTTACAACTGATTCAGAATCCAGACATAAACTATCCATGTTGTTAGCAATAGCATGAATTAAAGCCACAGTTCCACATGCATTTCTGATAGTTTGATGCATGAAGAAAACATCAGGATCAGTATCTTGCTTTTCAGTTTTTAATAGCTCTTCTTGCTTGTCACAATGCTCTTGATACTGTAAAATAAACTTCATACGTAAGTACATTTGTAAATTTGAAAAATAAATAATATATTAATACAGGGTGCATAGCCAAATCTTTCAGCAAAAAATAAGCACCATTTAAGAACTTTTTAAGCACCAAAAATATTTTTAAGTATTATATACACTAACAAAATGCAAAATAATTTTAAAAGACTTTACATGATCATGATAAAATAACTAGTTTCTGATAAAGAACTCTTTTCTTGATTATATTAGCATCGAAAGATTCTTCATTTTGACTTCAAAGGGTGGAAAATGAAGTCTGAAATTGAGAATATCTTGTAAAATGCAGCAGAGTTGCACATGAGAGTGCTAGAATCTCATCGAACCCAGCTTAGTAGAAGCACATGTAGACTCGCAAGTATTTTATCAACATATAAAATAATTGGTACTTACAAACGCTAGGGATTGATGGTAAGACGAAATGGATCGTGGTTGTATTAATTGTGAAAACCTTGAATATAACAATGTGAAAACAGAGCTTTTGCATAATGCAAGGCATAAAAATCATCATGATAAAGAAAAAAAATCTCATTTTCGAAAAAGGAATATTAAACACTTTTTAAAAAACCCCAAAGAAAATAATCACCTTTAACGGCCTTTAAAAAAACAAAATAAGCACCTTTAAGCACTTTTTACAAATGCTACGCACCATGTTAATAAGCAGTAGAAACTACCAGCTAGATTGAGCAATGGAAATTAGTTTTTGACAGTAAAGAATTATCAGCGATGAGAGCTTAAACTATGAGAGAATTAAATTTCTTGATAATTAATAAAAACCTATTTCTGCCCATTTTCAAGATTTATAAGAATATTTTAAGCTACTAAATAGACAACAATGAGCACTAAGTTATGAAAAATTAAAATATATTTCCTAGTATGAATTCTTAGTAATAACAGCATTTATTAAAGAACAGCAACCAGCAATAATCAAATCAACGGCTTATAAAATTAGTCATTTAAATCCCATAAAATCAAATTTATGGATAAGAAATCTCTGCACTAAAGTATTCTTAAGCAGTAATAGTACCCTTTTAAAATCTAAATAACCAATTTTTACAATCAATACTCAACATATTAATGGATAAAAAATTTTCTCATCTGGTAATATCTTCTACACATTTTTAGGGGTAGCAGCCCAATTTTTAAAAATTTTAGGGTAACTTTATGAATTTTTTCGAAAAAATTTTAGGGGTAAAATAGTAAGAATAAAAACAGGTTACACCATAGTTTATTACAAAACAAAAGATTATTCCTATTCATGTATACATATTTACATTTCAGATGCGATTGTGAGTAAAAAAATCCCTGAAATGTATGAAGTCAAGAATGAAATTATGTTTGAAGTGAAGAGCAAAAATGAACAGTTTCAATTTTACACATTATCTATCTAAAACCAAGTGTATAGTACTCAAACAGACAAAAATTAAAATAAATCAAAGTAAAAAAAATCCATACTAAAAAAAAAACCAAAGGCTTTAAAAAATTATTTATGAAAAATAGTGATCGAAGTAAGCTAAACTAAAAGAAAATGGAACTATAGCAAACTTTATTTAGCACTAATAAAATATTGACTCACTAATTAAGTCAGGGACTGATTTTTTAAATAAAGAACAATTTATGGATAAACAAATATACACGAACAAACTAATAAACATACACATTACTTTTTAATTTATAGAAATTGCATCCAATAATAATAATACTAAAATATAGATGGTTTTCAAAACTATTTGTTCTTGTTAACGGTACCCCTTCTCACCAAAAAAAAAACATTTTCAATTTACATAGCAAAACTTTAATTTTAACTTTGTATCCGCACAGATTTGTAGCGCCACCTAGTATCACTTGAAACACTGAGAGAGAGAGAGTGTGTGTGGAAGGAGAGCTGTAACGAGCTACAAAAAGCTCTCTTCCGAATAATAATAAATAAATATTGTGCATAATTATACAGTCCGCTTTTTTTCGGTTTATTGAGCGAGTTCATATTTACCTGAGCGTCGACAAACTTCTTATTTGACCCCTTATTATTCACGATCACAGTGCTCGAATACGCCATCTCGAATACCAACATCNGAGAGAGAGTGTGTGTGGAAGGAGAGCTGTAACGAGCTACAAAAAAGCTCTCTTCCAAATAATAATAAATAAATATTGTGCATAATTATACAGTCCGCTTTTTTTCGGTTTATTGAGCGAGTTCATATTTACCTGAGCGTCGACAAACTTCTTATTTGACCCCTTATTATTCACGATCACAGTGCTCGAATACGCCATCTCGAATACCAACATCGGAGATTTCACTAGCGACATTTTTTAGGCTATGAGTACAATTTTGATACATCATGCAAAATCATGTAAGTCAAAAAGAGAAATTCAAAATTGGAAATAATATAAGCACTTACATTTAGCGAAGTAAAAAATATGAACATAAATCTTAATCTAAAGAAGATTTTTTTGAACCATCATTTATAATTACTTAAAATATTTCATTTTATAACCGCCATTGAACAGCCGGCCCAATTTTGGGTTCACGACTACTAATGTTCACCTCTAAAACCTAGTAATTTTGAACCTAATCCAGAAGACAAAGAAACTCCTGGATCAAGTATTGGGAGAAATTTGCCTTTGTGGAGGACTTCTTGATGGAACTAACCCATTATTTGAGTTATATGGAGAGGAAAATCAAGAAAATATCTCACAGTTAGCCTGACTGCAAGGGGACTCTAACCCTTGATTCGTCTGCCACTGAGGATATTTTACGTTAGCACTAGGGTCGGTGCAAGATGGATGCGGAATTCGTATAGATCAGTCATCACTGGGTTTCGAACCCGCTTCACCTCAATGGAAGGTAAACATTCTACCTGTCTTGAGCTACCACAGCTTGACTTAAACTATTAACACTCAACAAACTGCAGTACTGGCAATAGCACCATCTGTTGAGGAATGCGAACAGTAAAATTTCTTCAACAAATACAGAGAAATTTGAGAGCATACGGGTAAGCAGGAGATAGTCGTAAAATAAAGGGGACTTGCAATCAATAAAAAAACAGGAGATTTAGCAGGTATGCACCAGCCACCAATTCCAGCTATTCTTTTAGAAAAATATAGTCTTGTTATTTTTCATACCAATCGTTCTGGAATTTGGTTCATTCTTTTTCCATAGTATCGATTTATACACAGAAATAATTCGTAAGATAGCATGAAAACTATCAAAACTGTTTGTTACTAGATTAACTGGAAGAAATATAAAAATGCAAACAACAACCAGCAAACACTTGTTGCCATACAGCAAAGAGCAATTTCAGATCAATCAGAATGAATCAACCGTTCCAAGGACTAACAACAACAAAAAAAGGCTTCTGAACGTAATATTTTGACAAGAAATATAAAAATGCAAATAACAACCAGCAAACCCATATTATGGATGGTTGACAGAATGTAAATAATAACAAGCTTCCTAAAACCGGAAGAAATTTAGAAAAATACCAGTGTATCCCTCTGCTTATGTTATGCTTACGAGGTGATGTGGAAACAGGCTTAATACTCTAGGAAGTTTTATTAATGTGATTTATGTTTAAATTTGTGCATAATCTTACCATTCATGGGAGTTTCCTGTAATTTAAAAATTCTAACCGGTTATGAGCCTAAAAAAAAATTTAAGAAAATTAATACTACAACACAAATGAGGTGTAAGGTTTGCCCTGTTTTGTGTGTTATTCTTTATTTGGCTATATTTGTATAAAATATCACTGATAGTTATTTTTTCGGGGTTGCATCGTGCAGGACATAGTATGCTTGTCCTTCAAATTCTTATATTGTTTTGTTTCATGTTTAGCTTTATGCAGTCAACCTTCCATACACGAGTAGATTGGCTAGTAAAGCCCAAGAGTTCTTGTTTGAGAACCCCAGGATGAACAAGGAGAAATGGGTGGGGAGATGCGTGTGACGTCTATGGATGCGTGTGACGTAAGAAAATAACCACATAATAAAAAAAGTCAATCATGCGCCTGAATGCCGATCTGATGACGCAATTGACTTTGCCCAACTCTTTCTCCTACCCCCCCAAAGACGCCACATGCCTCTCCTTGTAAAGAAGTGACAGTTTGTGCAGATTTGGTTTAAAAATGAGGGCGCAGAGTTATTTGTATATGAGTTATTCTAAAAAATTCATGCCCTGAGATTATCTATTAGCATGCCTTTAATTATTTTAATAAAGTACAAATTTTTCTCCACTTCAGATAAAGAGAATCCCTTTTTGAAATATCCATGTAAAATAGTATAAGAGAGTAGAGGGTTAAAAATTGTTGAAGATCAAATTCAGTTATTACATAATATTACACATTTTGATAAATTTTTCAATGTTTGATGAGTGCTCTTCCAAAACTTATACAGTGCCCGCCGTTCATTAAAATCACTTTTGTCTTATGCCCTTTTGATTTTATTAAGCGGCTGATTTTATTAAGAGGCAATTCAACATTTGAAAAAAAAAATCTAATTTTTACGATATATTCTAAATGCACACATTTTAAAAGCTGAAATAATGACAACATTAATGCTTTATTTCAACTTATTTAACTATTTTAATAAAGTAAAACCCCACATAACATTAAATTTACAAAATTTTTGCAAAAAACCGATCAATGGTTGCTTGAGTTGCAGTATTTAAAATTAACTTTTCAACATCATTCGAGAGTTTATAGAAGTTTTTATAGTTTTCAATACTACCTCCTCTTTGTTCTAAAGCTTGCCGCAATACATTAAATGATTTTCTGACTTCCATTGAAGATGGCACTGATGTGTTTATTTCATCTACTGAGCCTGATTCCTCCATTTCTTGATTGGAAACAACTTTGCAATTTTTGATGTCTGTAATAATTTCAGAATAAGATTTTTCTCCTGATGTTTGCAGGTTATCGTCAATAGCTACGTAACGTGAAAAATTCTTGTCCATTTCATTTTCTTCATTGCTCAGCATTTCTTCGAATCAGTTATCAGCTCCATCGCCAGTGCTTAATCCACACTTTTTAAAGCAATTTGATATTGTTTGTGTTGAAACAATGTCCCATGAGTTACGAATCAAATGCACTGATTCCAAAATAGTAAGGGATTTCGATAGTTTGTTTGCAGTTAAGAGTTCTGAAGAGCTGTCACAGTATATACCACGAATGATTTTTTGAACAACCATTTTTCTGTAATGAAACTTGAATGATCTTATGATTCCCCAATCAAGGGGTTGAATAATAGCTGTAGTGTTGGGTGGCAAAAACACTAATTTAATGTTTTTCAAACGCAAGTCCACATCAGCAGGATGCGCAGAACAATTGTCTGAAAGTAAGACAACCTTTTCATTTTTCAGCTCCTTGTCCCATTCAAGAAGAAATTTTTTGAAGATGTTGGATGTCATCCATGCGTTATAGCTGCTGGCATAACTCTGGTAGGCAGGTGTTTTACTCCTTTAAAACACCGATGTTTTAAACTCTTTCCTATCACTAAAGGGTATTTTTTTTCACAGTTCTGTCATGTTGCATGTTAGCAGCACGGTTAGTCTTTCCTTTATTTTTTTTTACATCCACCAGTCGATTAATTTTTAAACAGCAGTGTGTGTTCAGGAAGTGCTCGAAAAAATAATCCTGTTTAATCTGTGTTGAAAATTTGCTCTGGTTTATAGCCTTTGATGAGTGTTGGCCACACATTGTTTACCCAATCAGCGGCAGAGATGTGCTCTAACTCTAATTTACTCAAACAGCTTAAATAATATGGAACATGTGCACCAACAGTTTTTGGAAATCTATTCATGCTCTCTGTTAATATAGATAACAAAAGAAACTTCTCTCCCTTCTATGGTTCATTAAATAAAAAGTAAGATAAGAATTCGACCCCCAGTTGAGTGAGATAGGTTTCTCCAAACTTCATTCAAGTGAAGGAATTGACATTGATAAATTGATTTCTATGAACTCACTGCTTACCACCCACATTTTTCTTTAACTCTTACACTATGTATATCCCAGGAAAGTGCTAACCACACCTGTTTCACAGGTTTGTGAGTAACTGTTGCTTCTTACAAAAAAATCTTTAAATTTTGAAGAAAAAAAATTTTTACAAATAAGAACAAAAAAAAAAGCTGAAATATTGCACTTTTGATTTATTATGTAGTCAAAATTTGATTTTAAAAAGCGGCGACATTTATTTTATTAAACGATGTTTTTAACATGTATTAATATTGTAACGATTCTGTTCTTGCCTATTTGATTTTATAAAGCGGCCGATTTTATTAGCGGTGGGCACTGTATTGCCTTTTTTAAAGAGGCAGCGCTCTGCCTTTTTTTATTCCTAGGGAGAACTCTGTTTATATAAATCAGCATTAATGAATTAGAAAATAGGATTTTTTAAAAACACATTTTTGAAATATTTAATTGCAAAATTTCTGACTTAGAACAACTATTGTAAAAATTATGTATGAAAAAATTAAACAATAGAATTATATAATATTAATTGAAAACAATAAACAATACAAAACAAATACACAATAGTGATATAAAACATTTTTCTGAAAATTAATTATGCAAAAATTAAATGAAATATATTCTTGATTTCAATTATGTTTAGCTTTTAAAAGCATGAATGCTGAATTTAAAAAATAAAAAAATACCAATGATTTTTGACGTGTTTGACCTGAATAAGCAGAATCATTGCTCTTTCTTAGAAATCTGATGCTAATAAGCAATTGATTGCATTTATCTCTGAGTTTGTCTCTCTCTGAGAAATTGGCACACACTACATGAAATATTTTCAATATAATTAACTTACTCCATTAGCAACAAATATTTTTAAATAGTGCCCCATAAAGATATATAAACTATAGTTAAACGCTTTTCAAATAATGTCAATTTTTGTAGTAAGAAAATGTATGTGATAAAGTTTTGCTTAAAACTTTTCATAAAAGATCATTTGGCACCAAAAACTATCATTCAAGCTAAAATAATCTTTGACTTTAATTATTATTCATCATCCAGGTCATAGAAATATTTAAAAGTAGTTGAATAACTAATCAGCATAATTTAATAAAAGTCATTAATTTCTTTTAAAAAATAAAGTTATCATAAAACAAAAATATTAATACCTTTTCAGTAATAGGAAAGAGAAGCAAGACTGCAAGCACTGGACTTGGAATCATATGCAAGAACTCCTCATCTAGTGAAATTATATCTGATATACCCCACTTGAATGGGACACCCAAATTTTCCAAAAACTAAACAAAAGAATATAAATACTTTTAATAATACCAACATAATATAGAACAAGCAGATTTTTTAAAAAAATTTCACTCCAATTTCAAATTCTTTAGAAACAATTAATCCATATTTTAAGTCAATGTAAAAAATCAAAAATAATTGCAATTTTTAGGTACTAGCCAGATAAAACCTTAGCTTGCTACTATTTTCACGAAAAATATGAACAATTTTTAAAATGTTTACAGATGTAGTAAGATGAACTTTTGTTACAGATGTAGTAAGGTGAAAAATTAAAGCATATTTATTGCAAAAAAATAACATTAATTTTCAATAAGGTTGCCATACAGTTTCAATTTCATCCACTTGTCAGTAAAATAAGAAAAGCATGTTGAAAGCATAAGAAAAGATGCTCTCATACTTTTAAGACTTCATATCTGTATCTTGGTACTAAAATACTATGTCAGGTTTTAACTAAAGGTTACACTAAATGTTATACTAAAATACTATGTTAGGTATGTTAAGGTTCATTTGCAGAAATTTTAAGCAAATCATTTTAGCCAATTTAAAGTCTTACACTCTCGAAGGTTAACAGAAGTTTGAACCTATCTATAGCATGATAAAGCAAATTCTAGAAATGTTAGGATAGTTTGAATTGAAATACAAAATTTTACAAGACAAAACTTACTTGCTAACCTTAAATATTTGGTCAGCAATGATAAGGTGATCAGTGGAACAGGATGCGTAGCCAGATTTTTCAACAAAAAATAAACACCTTTTAAGTACTTTTTAAGCACACAAAAAATATTTTTAATCACAAAAAAAAATTTATAATTAGGATCTGTGAAGTAATAAAAATTATTTTTTTCAATCATTTAAAGTTCGTAATTTATGAACAAAAAATCAATAAAATTCAAAAACATTTTCATAAACTTCACATCATCCAGATAAAATACTAGTTTCTGATAAATATTGCAGAGAAAATTGGGAAAAATCATACCTTTTTTGGTAATTTAGAATGACACGACAAAGAAAAAAATCAATAAAATTCAAAAACATTTTCATAAACTTCACATCATCCAGATAAAATACTAGTTTCTGATAAATATTGCAGAGAAAATTGGGAAAAATCATACCTTTTTTGGTAATTTAGAATGACACGACAAAGAAAAAAATCTGTTTTTAAAAGATAGAAAATTAAGCCTCTTTTACAAACCCCAAATTAAAAAAGCACTGTTAAGAGCTTTTAAAAAATGTAAATAAAAAATAAGCACCTTTAAGCACTGTTTTAAAACGCTACACATCCTGTGGAAATTTCGCGTCCTGGTTAATAAAAAATACTTCACTTCAAGGAGCTCACTTTTGAATTCACTATAAGGCGTAAAAACTATTTTGAATGTTTTAAATTATTGAATATTAATTTCAGAAACAGTAAAAAACTACAAGTAAATTTTTTTTAATGAAGCTTTTCAATAAGGCCTATGCTCAGTTGTTTCTGAGTTACACTACAAATGAGTTAAGAGACATTTTAAAAATACTCTTAAAGTTGTAATAAAAATACAACGTGAAAGAAAATGCATATTGATGCAAATTTTATGAGACCCTTTATCATCAACACTGATGAGATTGGTAAAAAGAGAGAAAAGCAAATCTTAATAAATAAAATTTAAAAACTTTATACAGTAAATAATTAAATTATATACAAAGCATATACAGGAGTTATGTAAATGTTTAATTACAAATTTGAATGCACTAATAACAAACTCCTAAATAAAATGAAACTAATACATTTTACTACAAATAGATTTTAATTATACATATATACTGTTTATAGAACAAATGTATAAATTTTAGCAAAACAAAAAAAAGATAATTCATAGCTGCTTTGTAAATATAAAATTACTATTTTTGTCTTAAAATTGTAGAGATAAATAACGTTTTATTAATATAATTTTAGAAAAGTTAAAAAGTTAAATTTAAAAAATTAAAGAAATATATAAGCAGTTGAATTCATCAACTATTTAAAATTCCAAAATTTTAAAATTGAATCTTTTCTTTTTTACTATTTAAACCATAAGTGTTCTCCTACAATCAAAAACTCAAAATTTTTTCTGAACGCATTTATTGCCAATGTCACTTAGCAATAGCTGAAACATTTAAGATAATCACTATTACTTAATAAAGGCATATTATGAAGTATAGCAGAAGAAAAAACCTAAATAAATCCATATTCCAAATGAAATGTAAACAATGACTCTTCAGAAGTCATTTTTTCTTAAATTTTTTTTATCAGTAATTTAATTAAATATGTTAGAACATCAAAATTTAAGTTAAATAAATGCCAGTTAAGTAATGATACCTTAAATTGAAAACTTTGTAAAAGAAGAGCTACATAACACAATTATAAAGGCTTCAATTCTCCATAAACCACACTAGCTTTGTGGGTGTAAAATATGAAATTTTTATTTAAGAAATGTCTGTAACTAAGTAAGAACTATCGACTTTTTACGTTATTTGTTGCTATGAGGTTAAAATTTAAAAAGCAAAGCAAACCAAAATTGATTAATTTGTTTATTAGTTCTAATGTGGCAAAAAAAATTTTTTCTTTTTCTTCTGTAAATGAAACACTAAAGTATTTATTGTAAATGAAACACTAAAGAAACACTTTTGTGTGTTTTTAAGTATTTGTATCTAAAAATTATTTTAAAGCAATTTAAGATTGATCTGCTCCAAACTAATATTACCATATTTAAAGTGAAATAACCTATAATCTAACATAAAATATAAAGTGTAATGTTTCGAGATCTTTGTGCTATGAAGATCTTTTTACTGTAATAAATTGTATTCAATAACATTTTAAACAATTGATAATAGTCCCAATAAACACAAAAATGAAAATAGTTAATATGCAACTAAACAATTAAATTTTATGCAAAAGTAAACAAGAAAATTATCAAATTTATCATTTGAAAATTTAATGAACATTGAATTTGAGACATTAAACAATAATCAACATCATAAAAAATATTAAAACACTGTTAAAATTGTCTATCAAAAAAACATTATTAAAAAACCTAGAAAAATAATAAAAAAGCAATGGAATATTTGATACAAAAACTAGCTTCAATGTGGGGGAGTTGTCAAGTGTGTTAATAATTATATAATTAGAATTCCCATCTTTCCTAAATTTTAGTTTGTTGTAACTATTATATATATTTTAACAAATAGAAGTAAAGAAAAACCGGATAGTTGGTCCACTTTTCAGTTTTTATCTCATTGGGAAAACATTTCTATCAAAATTGGATTACTAGTTCAATGTGTATTGTATGACTAAGAGGTCACACATAGAGCATCTGTGACTATCTCTGAAAAAACTAAAAATAATCCCACACAATTTTGCTGTCAGTAACATATACCCGATATTTTTCTTTATAGTGCATTGAAACTGTAAACTTCTTAAATTGTCCAGTACTGTACGAATCATGAGAATCAGATCACCAATTTGATTTAAACCTGGTACTCAAAACAGTGATTCCAATCACTACTTCGATCAAAGATTTTAATCAAGTGACTCAGATCAATGAAGTGAATAATGTGAAATCGAGTATTTCCGATCATATTCGAAAACCACGAGTTAACTAATCAACTATATAACATGATTTGAATCAAATTATTTAAAACACTATTTAACTTGAAACTCACTTAACTTCTAATTACAGTTTACTTACCTAGAAAACTTTTTCCCTTTAACAAATGTTGATAGAAAAAAGGTAATATGACTCCTTGTTATGATCAATTGATTATGTTTCAATTTAATTTTCAAACATATAATTGTGATTGAATATTAGTACAAAATTTAATACAATCCTCATTGTCCCAAAATATATTTATAAAAGAGTATAGTATTATTAGTTTAGGCTTGTAATTAGTGATAAGTTTTGAACACTTTATTCACTGTGACCAAAACAAACAAGTTTTTACACATTTAATTTCATTTTAACAATTACCCGGAAGGTTACAAGAAAATCGGATTCGTCATAATTCATTTATTTAAAATTAAATTTCTTGATATGAGATTCTAAGATTTATCAAAGAATAACATTTTTACCAAGTACAATAATGTGTCGCTTTTTAATACACCAATGAGAAAAAAATCCTAACACCAAGAAAATATAATTGTACAGCAATGAAATTTTGGCAATAAGTTTGACTGAGTAATATATTTAATTAATTAAAAGTTAGAAGATCACAGGTTAATGCAATTAAGAGAAAAACTATTTCAAATATGAAACACTGTTACATTAATAACCGGTGTCATAATAAAAAAATTTAATGCAAGCATGCAAACTGGCATGCATTGTGTCATTTTGTGAGATTGAATTTGATGCCTGTTGCACTTGGTCATACAATACGGGGATAATTAATGCTGGTTGTAAATGACGCTGAAGTTGTCATCCAATGATGTCCCATACGTGCTCCATTAGTGAAAGATCTGGTGATCTAGTTGACTAAGGCAACATGTCCACATTCTGTAGAGCATGTTGGGTTACAACACCAGCAAGAGGGCCAGTGTTATCTTATTGGAAAATACCCCCTTGTATGTTGCTAATGAATGGCAACACAGGTTGAATCACCAGGTTGAAAAACGAATTTGCAGTCAAGGCATGTGGAATAACCAGGAGAGGGTTCTTACTGTCATAGCAAATTGTTCCTGAGATCTAACTCCAGGTGTAGGTCCAGTGTGTCCAGGTCGAAGACAGATCAAAAGCATACACTCACCTGGCCTCTTCCTAACCAAAATATGGCTATCACTGTCCCCAAGACAGAACTAACCTTCATCCAAAAACACGATAGATCTCCACTCTGTCCTTAAGTGAGTGTAGCTCAGCACCACTCAGGTTGTAAACGGCAGTGGTTTGGAGTGTGTGGAATGCAAGCTACAGAGCATCTCACTTGGAGTTGTACTTGAATGAGCCGATTTGTAACAGTTAGTTGTGTCATTGCAGTGCCAGCTGCAGCTCGAATTTCTGATGCAGATGCCATGCGCGGCTGTCTTCCCTCTGAGTAGTGCCACGTGGCAGCCCAGTATCTAGTCTTTCTGCAATATCGCAGAAAGAAAAACCATATTCTCACAGCCTTACTACACGACAATGTTCAAAGTCAGTGAGCTGTTGATATTGTCTTCTTAAAGGCATTCTTTACAAACAACAACTCACTATGCGAAAATTTTATGAAAAATGACTCTTAAGAACTGTAGAACATGTATTTAAAGCAACCCATGTTTACATTGGTGATACTAGCACCAAGTACGAAGCTTGAATGGACATTTTTTTAGCTGTATAAAGATGCCTACCAAATTTAGTTTATCCAGCACAACTTTTTCTTGGTATTGGGATTTTCTATTTTGCCAGTGCATTTTTATATATTTACTGCAATACAGACTTCAAAGTCTCATGTTAGGTCATCAAAAGTTATTTGAAAACAAATAAAATAATTTAGAACACCTTTTGTTGGAATATACCAAAAATTTATACACTACATTTAAAATTCATCAGTAATAAAAAAGAATATTTTATATGATATGGCACTTATTGGTTAGAAATTATAAGAATATTGAACTTAAATGTTCTATAAAATTATACCTAGAAATATATACTTAGAACAAATTAGAATATAAATTTAGAGTTCATTTTCTAGCATTAAACAAGCTGGAAATTATGGAATGCTATATAAAAAAAAAGTAAAAGCCATAAAAACTTCCACAGTTACTAACAAAAAAATTATTATACAATGTTAATAGAAAATAATTGTAATTAGAGGCAACAGAACTTATTCTGTCATTTCAAATATTCAAAAATAAATAACAGCTACAAAAAGTAAATAGTGTCTAAAAATTATTACGCAAAGGTAATAGAAAATAATTGTAATTAAAGCTTATTGTAATTAAATTTATGCTGTCATTACAAATACTAAAAAATAACTAAATGTGAAATAAATTTTTTGACTTGTTTGTTAGTCTATTTCTCAATAGAAATTTTACATTTTAATTTACGAAACATCTCTTTCATTTTCAAATAATTTGAGTCTTGCATTCATATGTATTATGGAATACTATATGACAATTTTTAATGCAATAATAGTGTTTGAACAGTGAACTGTATTGTTATGATTTATTTTTATAACTTCAATTACATTTATAAAATTTTAGTAAAAATAAACTTAAGCATTTAAATATCTGTAAAAAAAAACAAATAAATTTAAATAAAAGAATTAGATTTAACAAAATATATAAAAAAAATTTATTTATTACTTTTTTAAAAAAATCCAGAACCCTGGTTCAAAAGATACCCTACTCCAATTCTATAAGCTGATTAAATTACAAATTTGATAAAACAGGCTCAATATTTTAGTATTCAAATAATGGGTATATGTTTCATTTTTATTTAACAAAGTACAGCAGTAATTGGTTGTGCTATAAAAAAGAAGTTAAGTATCGGCTTCTGGATATTCGGTAGAACACACAACATAATAGAATCACAAAAAGTGTATTAATGAATAGAAATATATGTTACTGCTCTGGCTATAAAATGAAGAAAATTTTCGTAGAAATCGGCAATCCTACCTTATTCATCACCTGGAAAAGAAAATAATAATTAGAGTATTCAATGAAAAACAAAACGAAATTTAGAACGCAGTTCGAATAGTTAAATAGTTTACTTCAGGATTGGATTCCAAAGGTAACCATTTAATGGAAGACATAATGGAAACAGATTTTAATAAAAATAATCTACGAAAAGGTAATAATAAGACAGTAAAATATATAAATAAGAACTAAGTATCACAATATTGTTGACAGAAGCTCTAGTTTCCACTCTCGCGCGGCATGGGCAGACGATATTTTTATTTACAGTTAACTTTCAATTGCCAGAGTTTTTTAAAATAAGATTTAAAAATAAACAAGAAATTTAAAAATAAGCGGAATACCACAAAGTTTTATTTTAAAAGAATGTTTTCATTAAAAATGAATAAAATCAATTAATTTAAACTGTTGAAATAATCATTTTATTCACACTAAATTGACAGTTACAATATCGATTTAATTGAAATCGTATTGCTTTTCATTAAATTTCACAATATATAACTACGAATTCCGTTTGATTCAATTTTTTCAGTTACTGCATTTAAAGAGATGAGATGGATTACCAAAATGAATTTCATTCAAAACTGATCATATTTTATCAGTTTAAACAGTTTGAAGCATCGCAGATTGTCCACGGACTGATAGTTTTCGTTTGAATTAAATCTGATTGCGTCTGCGTAAGCTGTGGAAGTAAGGAAGGCTTGATTTATCATCATAGATGGTTACTGAACTAATAATAGTTTGATAAGTATATAACTTCTATTAATATCTCTTCTTTATCAATATGTCTCTGAAGGAAAAAATAAATGGAAATGAACTTGACTTAAGTTTGAATCAGTTGACGGAAGTTCCCGTGAAAGAATTGGTAGCTTTTCGTTCGACAAAAATTGTTTTATTTATTGTTATACGGTAAATGCATTTTTTGTTAATTAATTTTCTTTTTTAAATTTTCAGGCTGCTGCCACTAAAGCCACAATGCTCGATTTATCATGTAATCGCATTTGCACTTTACCGGTAAGTTTTTTAATAAATTATCAAACTAATCACAAGTAGTTCATGTTAGTTTTACAATTTGCTGCGTAGAGGAGTTTAATATTAGGTTTCGTAAATTTTTAAAGCACATTAAATATATATTAATCTGTTAAAACTATAATTTATTATGTTTTGTTTTATACAACAGTCTTCTTTTTTAAAGCAGGGAGGCATATTCTTTTTTGAATAACAGACCATAGAAAGGACATCACCCCTATCTCTCACTTGTGCTTAAAAATTCATTCTGCATTCTTGTTAGCTGCCAGTCTTCATTGCTTTGGAAATTTTCGAACAGCTTTTATCTTTAGGTACTCCCTTTCCTTCCCCATATTTTTCCAAGCATGATAGAAATAAGTCTGCCCTGTGGCAAAATTCTTCTCTATACTTGTGACAAATCTGACTAGTACTGATATCTTTCTACAAGACCTTTTTTAATTGTTAAAAATGTTTATGTTGTAAATATATAATAATAGATAAACTTAGATTTTGTAAAATTAGCCTACTTGTATAGAATAAAACTGCCAATAAACTTCTTCTAATTGTATCTTTTTTTCTAATCTAAATTTTACTCGTAAATTTTGACTTGAATGAACATAAAAAACCTAAAGTCTTATATTTTTTAATTGAAAGATATTTTAAAATAATGGCATATGATGACCAGGTCTAAAAATTATAAGCTGGATATATATATATATAAAAGGGTATATATTTATTACAGGGTTCCCACGATCCTTAAAAATGTTTAATATTGGTTTAAAGTTCTTAAAAGTCCTTAATTTTTCAGCATCACTATGATTTATAAAAACAATTTTTCATAGGGGACTTCAGGCAAGGGGAAGAAAGCAAGTCCTTTCATTAATATATTCTGCCTTTTGCCTAGAATGATACTCTATGAAGGTACCCAAGTAGAAGACCCACACTAACCTTCAAAATTGACAGAATTCGAGAAATTCAGTTCTACTGGTAACATTAAGAACAGAAGTATCAGAAAAATTTTTTGAACTAGAATCCATAATGAAAACTATTTCCTAAAATCTTGAAGAATTAAATAAATTCGTATAATATTTCAATGAGTAATAAGAAACTAAATTTATACAAGGCATTACATTTTTAAAATTCATGATTGTACTAAAAATTAAACAAATTTGTAAGAAACAGGGTTTGAAAAATCCCAGCCCGACTAGGTTTTGCATCAAGAACCTAAGGTTTATTGGGTTTTTGATGAAATCCAAGTTTTTTTTCAAAAATACGTAAATTTTATTTTCCTGAGTACTAAATAAGAAGGTATGATTTAGTTCTAACAAGAAAGTGAAGTAATTGATACCTATTTATAATTTGTTTTGTTGCAATGTAAAATTTTGTTATAGTGTAAGGTATCTACCACTACAAAGTTACGACTACAATTCACTAGTATATAAGACATGTTAACTCGATTCTATGGTGGGGTACCTTATCATAGATGAAAGTTGGCATGGTCTGTGACAACACTCTCCCCACATTGGTGACCTTCGGACGTGATGTGAACATGCCTACCTTGGCAGAAACTCCCATTTTGATCTAAACAAGCCTACTTCGATGGATGGTCCACATTGAACAGTTGACTTGGTACTTCTGACTGCGATATTAACAAACTCCTAGCGCTGTTGCTGCTCAGATTCAATCGTTCACAACGTATCCACTTGACTGCTAAAGGCAACACAGGAGCAACCATATTTGTGAACTTAATGCAGTTCTCACGATCAGCACTCAAAAGCAGGGTTCGCCAAGTGGGCCCACTTTGAAAAAACCCGCCCGGGTTTTATTGGGCGGGCCCACCTTGAAAAAACCCACTTGGAACGATAAGCGGGTTTTTTCAAAAAAAAAAAAATTTTTTTCTTACTAAAACTTATTGTTTTGCATTTACTTTTATATAATTTATAGTGCAGCATAAATTTGTCATGATTTATATGATTAAGTTTTTAATATCAGTAAAGTAAAAGAAACTGGAATCTTCATGTAATTTTATAGTAGGTATCTACTATTGAAAACTTCAAGTGGGTTTTTTCAAAAAGTAATATTTTAATGATATTAAATCAAATAAAAATTTAAATAATATACTCTGAAAAGATCAATTTTTCAAATATAGTTGCATGCTTTATATATTAATAAACAGGTTATTATTATTAATTCATATGTTTAAAAAAATTGAAAAGAAACAATTTTTTTCTTTTTTTACCAAGTGATACATTAACAAATTTAAACAGTTTTATTTTCTGGCTTTAAAAAAAAAAAATCTAAAACTTTTTATAAGAGAACTTTTTAAAATTATTTATCTAAAAATGAAATCATTTTCCTAGGGTTAATTATTTGAAAACAAATGGGACAAGTAACTGATACTCTTTATAATTATTCGTAATTGTAAAAGAAACTGGAATCTTCATGTAATTTTATAGTAGGTATCTACTATTGAAAACTTCAAGTGGGTTTTTTCAAAAAGTAATATTTTAATGATATTAAATCAAATAAAAATTTAAATAATATACTCTGAAAAGATCAATTTTTCAAATATAGTTGCATGCTTTATATATTAATAAACAGGTTATTATTATTAATTCATATGTTTAAAAAAATTGAAAAGAAA
>NC_092214.1:53787542-53844447 GCF_043381705.1 Parasteatoda tepidariorum
CAATAACTTCGGTCATTCTATGGTGGTATCTTTTCATAGATGAAAGTTGACATGGTCTGTAACAACACTCTCCCCACATATAGTATTTTATTAATCATTTTATTCAGTTAACATTGGAACTTAATGTACAATTTTCAATTTTTGTTCAAATTTTTGGTTGTTTTAAAATTAGTTAATGTTTAGTTTCATTATGTAAAGTTGATTCCTAATAACAGGTTTTGCTGGAAAGGATTTTGTTTAAGTTCATGCATCATAAAAGTAAATATAACGCATTTGCTGGTCTAGTAGCGAAGTATTAAAACTTGTTGAAATAATTTTTTCAATGTTTCAGACAAATTTCTTTATTTACTCTTTCTTTTTTTAAATATACAAGAAAACAAAATTGCAAATCTTAATTTCTGCACTTAATTTTACAAATCAATTTCCATGAAATCATTAAAAATAGAGTGCAGATTAGTTTGATTCGTTAACTTTTGCAATCTTAATGGCGTTAACTTTTAACAGGTCTGAATGACGTTAACATTCAACAATATGAAAATATTTTTTGAAGGAAAAAAACCAACCCGCACTTTCAAAAATTGCCTTTTAATTCTTTGGCAAGCCCTGTTAATTAATAAAATTTTATCAGTGCTTACATTATAATAAAATTGTTTTTTAGTATTTTTTTTTATTTATTGATTTTTTTGGAAGGTAAATAATTTGCACTGTCACTGGTGGTATTTGTATATAAAAGTTACAGTAAAGTCCCGATTATCCGAGTTAATGTGAATGACGACTAACTCGGATAACAGAAAAACTCGGTTGAAGCGAAGATAATGTAAAAGGAAAGAAAAAGAGTAGGTATAAAAGTAATATATTTAACAAATATAAAATTTATTGGAATACACCACATACAATTCATATTATAATTAAAAAGCTTACTTAAAAACTCCTAAAGAAAACACTTTTTGAGAAAAAGTTTTTACTTAAAGTCCTTAATTGTTTTACATTACTTTGTCGCTTTTCTGCTGCAATGTTTAACCATTTTTTTTAGGGATAACAGTAAGGCTGATGTCTCCTCTTGTTCAATAGCACTTTCGATAGCTTTTAATCCATCTGTATGGGGGATTTTTATGTGTTGATTTTCCTCCTCACTGTCTTTATCATCTTCGCTAGATTCACTTCCATTATTGACAATAATAACGATTATTTCATCAAATCAAGTTGTTGGATATTGTTTTCCTGAGTGTTTGGAAGTTGAAATCAGATTTTTTTCAGCTGTAGTTTTAAAAATAAAAAATAAACTGGAACAAAAAAATTCTAGAAATATAGCTCGATTAAAGTGTAAACTCGGATAATCGGGGCTCTACTGTATTTATTTTCCTGTGATCTTATGAAGCATTCGTATTACTAATTGACCAACAATAAATAGTTTGGTGTGTTACAGATTATGGTCTTATGCATTGTTGTCAAGTTTTTAGTAATTTAAGGTTTTAACAATGTTTTATCTCATTTATTCCAAATAATCAATTTAATTTTATCATGTTATAATAAAGTATAAAAGTTCAGTGTTTTACGATTTTTAATTTGGTATCTATTTAATAATAAAACTCGAATTGTACTAACAGCCTTCTATATTTCTGTGTTGCTTAATTGCTTTCTGATTATTGATAGCTAGTGTTATAAGTGGAAATTCCTGCAGATAATTTTTACTCTAGAATTCTGTTATCCAACCTTAAAATAACTAAAGATTACTATCATTTGTGGTTAAATGCATATTTCAGTCAAGCTGTTTCTTTTTTAATTGTTATATGAGGAAGAGTCAATAAATTCCTGGCATAGTCACCTACATTTGTGCATGTATTCGTTGGAAAAGAAATATTTTTTTAGAGGTTGGCAGTACTGTATAGGACCCGAAATCCGGCATTCACTGGACCGACTAAATTCTGTATTTCGGAATTTACCGAATTTCGGTTCTCCTTCGGAAGTTCCAATGTGGCCCTGATATATTGCGATAATTAAATTGTACTGTTAATTTAAGGAAAACCTATGAATTTAGTTAAGTTTCGATCGTAGATTATGATGGGGTGAATTTAAAACTGTCCCATCTTAAATTATTTTTTTTTAATTAAGATAATAATCTATATATTATAATCAAGAAGAAATAATCCAAAGAAGAAGTAATTCCAGAAGAAATAATTCGAATCCTCCGAATAAGAAATAATTGTTTCTTTTTCTGAGAGAGATTATTGTTCTCGTTTTTTCTTTTAGATAACATTTTGTTTTAACAAAAGACACTCACCTCCCCCCCCAAAAGAATAGCACTTAATGCTAAGAAACTAACAATGAATAACTACGAAAAACAAGCTAACAACTGATAACGATTAAAAAAACAAGCTAACAATTAACAATAAAAAAATGAACAGTTAATAACTAATCAAAAATGTCTCAGAATAAAAGACAAATAAATGGAATAAATAAAGCAGCCAAGTAAAAAATAAATCAATGGAATAAAAAAAGTGGCAAAATAAATAAATCTAATATAAAAAGGCCGAATAAAATTTTGTACCCCTCAGGTAGTTTCACTGTCAACTGGGTGTGATCAATTTATACGCTTACAAGCGTATAATTCTGATACGCTTGGAATGCAAAAGAAATTATATGAAAACATTGCCATGAAAAAACTGCCTTTCGTACGAGCGTTTTCGTGAAGGTTGCACAAACATCCAAGGTGATCATTGGATCCTCTTCCACTGCAGATGAAAATGGTGAGTGCATTCAAGTACAGGCAGATAAACAAATATCCATCATTGCTATTGCCTCTTAAAATCGATATTTCACATGGGAGTATTCGCAGCATTCTTCATGATGATTTGAATATGCATTATGTTTTCTTTGCACATGGTTCCAAAAATCTTATCCCCTGAACAAAATAAGGTGAGAGTGATCATGTGCAGGGATTTGATTGACATGGTTGATGAAGCTGACAACTTTAAAAGAATTTTAACAGAGACATGGAGTATCTTTACGAACGTCAGTCAAGTGGATCAAAGGCAAAAATATCACCAAAAAAGAAAATTTTTGCTTGGACAAAAGTCGAGGAAAAGTAATTTTTGAGGGGTTTTTTTGATACGAGGGTGTCATTCTCTATGAATTTATTGCTAAAGGCCAAACTATCAATAAAGAATTTTACCTAGAGATCCTTAAATGACTATGTGATAATTAGATGAAAATGATCTGAAAAATGGACAACAAAGGATTTGTTTCTTTTACGCAACACAGTGTTACCACTCTGACACACCATCCTTATTCTCTCGACCTAACACAAGTGTATTTTCACCTGCTTCCGCTGCTAAAAATGAAATTGAAGGGGCGCTTTTAGTGAATTCAGATGAGGTGATCAAAAATGCAACGAAGCGACTGTAGGACCTCTCAAAAAGTGGACTCTAGGAGCATTTTCAACAATTACACAAATGCTGGAAGAAGTGTGTAGGTACAGGACATTACTTTGTAGGCCAAAAAAGTAAAATTATTATTCTATTTTTTTTAATAATTTGCAATTGACCTATTCCGAGAACTTTTTGACTTTACCTCGTAGCAATATCTGTATCAAGCCAAGACGTGATGCAGTTGCGGCCTTCCGCTTATATACAGGCCACGATTGTCTTTCTGCTCACTTATACCGCATAGGCCTTTCCACCACGCCTTTTTGTCCTATTTGTAAATCTGGAGAGAAATTGAGCAGGGACCACCTGCTTCTATGTGGGGTCCTTCATGGACACACTGAGTCCTCAAGATACTGGGAAGCAAGAGAACTTTTAAGGCAATAACTTCGGTCTTCTTTCTTTGTTATCCTACGTACATTTGTATTCGTTATTTATTTCATCTTTCTATTTGTACCCTTTTCCTTGCCATTGGAAATAAAAAAAATATCTGTATCAAATATTGTAATAAAATGTTTTTAAGTTTAAAATTAAGTATTTATTGGACATAATTTCTTATTAGCTGAAATAACTAAAATAAATACTGTAATTTTTTCAATGTGGAACTGACACATATTTATTTTTCTGTGCAGAGAGAATTTTCAACATTAACCCACTTGGTGAAAATTGATTTGAGTGCCAATAGTCTTTCTGAACTTCCTGATAACTTTGGTAATCTGCATAACTTACAATATTTAGATTTGTATTCAAATCAGCTTGTAACTCTTCCTGTAAGCTTTTGTAGATTGAAGAACTTACGTTGGCTTGACTTGAAAAACAATCCTTTGGAAGGCAAATTGAAGACAGTTGCTGGCGACTGTTTGGATGAAAAAGAATGCCAAGCTTGCGCCAAAAAGGTATGTTCATATGCTATCTTACATTAGTAAATTTTATTACTTTTGAATAAAATATTGTAATAAAATGAAAATTTCAGGCTTTAATTATCTTGGTTTATTATTATTTTTTATCTTAATTCTTCCTCTTTAATTTATTATTTAGAATTACTCTTTTTCATATTTTCTCATTCAAATACTGTCTTATTCTATTTTTGGATTCAAGTGTGCATGAATTAACATTTCAAGTTTTTCCCTTTACTAATTGTGTGAACCATATTATACCCTCATTTTAAGGACCAATTGTAATTACTAATGTTTTCCTGTTAAACATTTTCTAGCCATGATGGCTCAGGGAATAGAGCATTCGTCTACCAATGAGGTGAACAGGGTTTGAATCTCAGCTACGACTGCTGAATACGAATTACGCATTCGGCTTGCTCCGACCACAGTGCTGACTTAAAATATCCTTAGTGGTAGACAGATCGTGGGTTAGAGTCCCCTTGCCGTTAGCCTAACCATGGGAAGATTTCTTGGTTTTCCTCTCCATGTATCACAAATGCGGGTTAGTTCGTCCTCAAAAGGAAAGTGTCTAAATGTCTCAAAATGTCCTGGATCAAGTATTTGGATACTTGGTGCAGGAAGTCCCTTGTCTTCTTGATCGGGTTCAAAATTACAAGGTTACGGAGTTGAACATTAATAGTTGTAAGCCCAAAAATTGGGCCGGCTGTTCAACAACAATTATAAAATAAAAGTATATATATGTATGTATACAATACAAAGTCCCATCTCTGGAAGTCTGTTTATCTGATAGATATTTTTTCCAGACACTTTTTAGCAATCAAATATTGTATCAAACAAAAAACTCTTTTCAAAAAATTTTATTTATTTTTTTTTACACTTACAATTTGTTTAAAAAAAATAAAGGGAGAATCCTCCTCTTTTCTGCTTCTTCATGATTTTTACCTGACTTCGAAATTTTGTTCGTTTTTAATCCAATTTCCACTATAATCAGGAATAAAAATGAAAATCACATAAACAAAATTCAGCATTTCACTACAGCGTGAAAAAATTAAGTATTTTTTCTCATTCCTCGCATAAAAGGATTATTACTCTTACAAATCACACATTCAATTGCAGAGTGCACAAAAATTTCTTAATTTTGAAAAAATTTCAGATTTGAGATGAAATAGTTTCGACTAAAATGGGTTATTACATTTTTATTCAGAAGCGTGATTCGATCATAATAATATTATATTAAAAACTAAATCAAAATGTTAAAAACTAGGTAGAAATTCCAAAGTGTGATTGACAAAACCATGTGCACAATAAAATCATCATAAATCAAGTGCATAAAAAAGTAATTCTGCAAGTGCCCAATTCAAAATTTCCCATATATATGATACTGCATCATTAAAAAACTTTGAAAGTCTGTAGAAATAACTGACAGAAATTTGACCCTAATTTTACGTGGAATTGTGAGTGAATTGTCAATAATTAAATGCGAAATGTGGGATTGAAATTTTGTTGGACAAAATAATAACGTATTAAAACATTGACATTTTAGAAACCAGGTGAAAATCCGTTTTTAATAGCTACCGAAAAACGATCTTCAAAGCCAAGTAGATCCAATGTTTAATTGTTGCTAATCGAGTGGATCGAGAAATGACTACCAACTGAAATAGGTGATTAGAAATTCGCAACATGTTATAATGGCATATTAAAATATCGAGATTTTAAAAACCATGAGGAAATCTGTAACAAAAATTGCGAAACCATGGAAACAGTGTGGGTTTATTTTTTGTTGATTGGAATTGATGTCAATTATTGTCTTTTGTTATTTTTTATTGAGTAAGGCTGTTTTGATGTTTGCCTTCAAGACTTATCTGGAAAAATCTATTTTCCAGACTTGCCGAAGTCCCGATGATTCTTGATATGAGACTTCAATTTACATACAGTTGCAATAATATGATATATATTGATTATTTTTGTAATAATTTCATTAATGATTTTAATATTAAATTAATTATTATTAGCTCATATTGAAAATCTAGTTCATTATAGGTTTTTAAAAGTTAAAAAAAAAAAAAAAAAAAAAACTTGCTTTTTTTTGTTTTTGAAGAAATTAGTTTTACTATCAAAATTCAGGTGGTAGCTTCATAATATCACTTGTTCTATGGTTTGTTACTTAACTTGCATATGTGTATATAATATAATATAATTTGTATCAGATATAAGTAATAAACCACTACCTGCTAATAAATAAATATATGATTAATATTATTTGTTGGTTTTTATTTTCCCCATTGCTTGTACTGTTTGAAACCTAGTTTCTACCTTGTCCCGATGAAAACTTCTTTTCCCTCCTAAATACCTTACTTAGCTTTTTAGCCACGAGTTATATATATATATATCTTTATAATAAATTACTATGAACTTTACATTTTAGGTTGTTTCTTATATGCAAGCAATTGATTCTGATTTAGAGCGAGAAAAACAGAAAAAATTAAAAGCAGTTAGAGGTATTTATCATTCTCTATCACATTCTCCATAAATTGTTTTCTTTTTTTAAAAGAAATTTGTATTTGTTCAGATTATTTAGTGTTTGTATACATAATTTCCAATCTTTTAAGATTTATATGTTCTGAACATGATAAATGGTGAAATAAAAAAATTACTAAACCTGCATTAAACTGTTGAAACCATTTTTAGGGTTGTTAACATCTCTGTTTTAACTTTGGAGAGAATGGTAAAAATTTAGTAACAGGGTTACCCTTCTCACTAAAGGGCAGAAAGGAAAACAATCTTTATTGAAATTTGTAACGAAAAATACTCTTCTCTCTCTCTTTACTGTTCTGATAATGTCAAAAAAAGAAAAACAGAAAGAGGAATAAATCAATCCATCTGCATCAGGGATTATAGCCAATCAAGGTCCAACTTTTTGCACATTTTCAAACTTAACCTGACTATGTGTGATTTCTTTTTAATTTCTGCATCTGTGGGACCATTTGTGAAGTTTAGCTAAGATTCTAATTGTGCAATTATTTTTTCAATGTTCGAGCGTATTTTGCCCAACTGTAAATTTCCAAGCAAAAAAGAAAGGCTTGTAGTGTTTAAATATGTTTTTATTGCTTTCTTTTTCAGTAAATTAGAAAGCCGGGTGTGCAAAGTTTCCCTAATAACATTACATTAAATGCCCTGGCAATTTGCAGAGTATTCAGGGTCCATTTGAATGATTACTATTTGCCACCCAAACTCTTATTAAGAAAATGGCTGAATTCCCCCAGTTCTTAATTTTGTATATGTGATGAGACCTAGATATAGGATTATGCTCTCTAAATATTTGATTACTATTTTTTATGCTTAAGATAGTAAAATTCTAATTTTAATAAACTAAGTAGAACACTTGGAATAATCAAATTAAAAACTTAATTTTATCAGTTTTTCGTAACTTATCACAACTTATCAATTTAAGATTTGCCATCAACTCTCTTGATTAAGGTCCCCATACTATTTCAGTATTTTTTATTTTAATTGCTGCTTTAGACAATTTAAGTTTTATAACTTTTGTCCATTTCATTGCCTTTTGCACTGAAAATAGTAGATAATATTTTCCATTTCTTTTCATACTTTTCTTTTAGAAAAAGAATCTGCTAAACAAGCCTTAATTGATAAAGAACTTGAAGAACAGCGCAGGTCAAAAAAATTAGAAAGAGAAAAAAGAAAAGCTGAGTCCAAAGCTAAGAGAGAAGCTCAATTATTACTTGAGAAAGAACAGCAGAATGACCATGGAAACGCTTCAAGTAATCTATATTTTCTGTCATTTAATCATGTTTTCTGTGTATGACATTTTCAATTTTTTAATAGATATTACGAAACCAAAACGCATGAAGATAGTTTACTTAATCTAGCAATTCTTATTTACATTTAGCAATAGCTCGTTTATGTAGATGGAAAAAGAGAATATATATCTATTTTCTTCTTTTATTTGTAAATAAAATATTTAAAAGAAAGTTAAAATTGATTTCGCTTCGTATTATGACAGAAATAAACCATTTTCCTTGCAAAAGAGTCACAAAATCTGGTTAGTACTGGCACAAACTTGTGAACTGAAATAACTAAACTATTGTTACACGCTACTTAAAACTTTTTTTTTATCTTGTTAAAGATGCATTAAGCTTCACAATTAAAAGCATAAATAGAAATTATGTGCTATCCTGCGTTATATACTATATTTTTCAGTTTATGTTTAGATTTTTTTCTTACACCAGTGTGAACAAATTTGTTTAATCTATGCACATTATGTTTTCATTTATTATTTTCATATTTTTGAAATGGTTTTTTTATGTTAAAAAAAATTAACAAAAAATATTTAGCATTTATTTAAAATATTTTCATGGTATATTTGTTTAATGCCGTATTATGTTAATGAGCAGATTGTTAAAGCTCCTTTATATTAAAATAAATGAAAAAAATTTATTCTCTATATATTTAACTATTAATGCTAAAATATAAATTTACTATTTTATGGACATGGACCAGAGACAGCAAGAGCTATCAAAATATTATATTAAAAATTAATTATATAAAAATCATAAAAGTTTAAATATTCTAAAAGCAAAAAAAATATTATTTTATTGATGAACAATTACACTATCAGTATATGAATGCAAAGCACAGAACAATATGTAAATTTGAAATTTCAACATTTAAATTTAAAAATAATTTGTACCAGATACTTTAAGTTATTCCATTTGAATACCATACATTTGAATTCTGTACTGCACGTAGAATAATAAAATTAGTATCTTAAGATCTTTTTAAATGCATGGAATTCAATGCGAAAAAACTATTTTGTGAATTACAAATTTCAAGGCAACAAATTTGTCGCCCATGCATATGATTTTACTAACATTTGTAGAACGTTTGGCAACAATTGTCGCCATACTGACTTAAACCCTAGTAATACTTGTATATTCAGTGGAAAATCTAGGGTATGGCATGTGCGACTTTTGCCATAGGTATATTATCTGAAATGTGCCAAATCGACAGATATTTTTTAGATATTATTATTTTTTCTGAAAATTAAAATATTTTACTTCTGTTCAATTTTTACCGAAGCAAATTAATTTTCTTACCAGAAAAAGTGATCTAAACAATGAAAATCTGCCGTAAAGCACACTCTCAAATGTTTTTTCCTTAGGGAAATCTCAATCTTTTCAGTGCTAAAAGTCAAGGCCAAAATTTTTTTTATTACTTTTAGCACAAATTGTGCAACATTTGTGCTCTCCTATTACAAGAGGAGCACATATCTCAAAAGTAGTAAAGTGGGTAGAGGGAGGGTTAAATCCCTCCAAAGGCCAGGGAAGATAACTTTAGTGAGAACAAAACTGAAAAGTGGAAGTCTGAGTTCAGCTGCCTCTAGACTTATTAACTTTATATATGCTTGTTTAACTTCAATTTATTGAGTTGCGAAAAGCTCTTTGAAAAGCGTTTTCTGAATTTGTTGAATAGACCTTATCCCTATTGTAAATTGGGGAGTATAATGAAAGAAAAAAAAACTCATCTCCTTCACAGAGTGAGGTTTCACGCCCCACAGCCAGGGATCCAAAGAATAAACAACTATAATAAATACTAGCAAAAAGTGCATCTCTACCTTACCTGATTACTAATTTAAACAAATCAAACAATTTAAGATTAAATTAAATTAAAAATTGATGAAAAGGTTAAAGAAATAGTTTCTGTGTTTGAAATTTCGAAATAAAGTACTGGATTTCTATTTGATCGAGAGAAAATGACTCTCATTAATAGTAAGATAGTAAATAATCATTTTCTAAATACTTAAATTAATGCATTGAGTCATATTTAATTTGCTTACATCCATTAGATACGTTAAAAAATTTTACTGTAGTAGAAAGGATTTTAGAAAAAGCATTTTTGCCCCTCAACCCTAACAAATAAAAAATTATAATTTGTTTTTAAATGTAACTTTTTTTTTAAATTTTAAAAGGTGAAATTTTTTCTGTCTGTGATAATGCTTTTTCATTATTTTTTGATATGAAGATTTCATTTTTTAATTTATTACTCTGAACAACTAAAATGTTTGAATTTTGCAAAATATTAATACAACAGTATAGCAATGTTTTTTGTTTGCATTGATTGTAGCTTGAAAGATTATAATTTTTATTATAATTCTTTTTTTACGATTTAAGTTTACATAATGTTAAAATTTTAAACTTCATTCTAATGATCTTCAGATCAGTAGTATTGAATAAATTATTGAACTTGTATTTGTAGTACTTTTTTTTGAAAACTAAAAGAAGCATTTTTAATAACAGTTTGCAAATTTTTAATCACTTTTTTAAATTCTTTTTTTTTTCAAATTGTTCTATGTCTACACTATAGTTTTTAAAAAATAGCTTTAGATGTTATAATATATAAAACTTATGAAAGAAAGCTGAAGTTCATTTTCTTTCTTTTATTGAACACAAGGGCAGTGCTATTATAGTATGTATCTCTATCAATGATTTTTCTCATCACTGAAGTTTTTTTAATGAATAACAAATAAGCCAAAATGTACAACTTAATTATTATCATTTTATTAGAAATTGTTATAATTGATCTTAATTATTTGCTCTTTAATTAACTTATTTTATTGTGAAAATACATCAATGCAATGCTGGAAGAAAAAAAAAACTTTTACTTTCAAATCAAAATTCTAAAGTTCTATAATTATAAAAGTACTTCTGCAACTAACAATGTTTTCCTTTAATCATATTTTTTTAGGGATAAACGGATATGAAAGTGAAAATGATATGGAACAGAGTTCAACTAAAGGTATATGATTTGCAATATAATGGTTCAGTTTTTTCCATAGTTTAATTTTATTTTTTAATAATCTAATATTATTGAAACTGTTTTAATTTTTGTGTGCATGAGTTAGGAAAGGTGGGAATGTATGGTGTTCAAAAAGTGGTGGGTAAGGTGGAGTGTTCAAAAAGTTGGTATGTATTTCATTATTTCAAAGTATTAACCAATACTTGTTGAAATTAAAATTTGGAATGGTGAGAAAATAGAGTATATGAGGTAGTATATTCTATTTGAACTTTTCAACAGTTAGGCTGGTATTGTAAATTATTTTTCCTGTCTCTTGGCTTTAATTGGTATGACGTTGAATTTGCTTTTAAACTACACCAATGTTTTTGTTACAATATGATTTTGAGTTTTGTACAATGTAGCTATATCCAGCTTTTGTGCCATTAAACAGTTTTGCCTTGCTTTGATGCTCTTTACGTCTGAAAGGTGCATTAGGCTACAATATTGGCTCTCCCTCTCCTCACCAATGTGATCTCTCTTCCCCTTTCCAACTGGTTATTGCCCTTAAGCATATATTTTATTAATTTCCTAACATTTGTGCTGAGAATTCTTTTTCTTCTCTCCTAAAGTATATCTCCATTCTCATAAATATTAATGGCACAGAATAAAATGATAATTGTACTATCTTCCTAGTTGTTCTAGGGATGTTGGCTGAGAGGAAATATTAAATAAGCATCTCTATCTACACAAATATATAAACATATGACTTAGTTGTTTCTCAACGTTATCCTACAAACACATAAGATAAAATGTCACCCTAAAAAATAGGGGATATAACAGGACATTACTTTAAGGTTTCTTCCAGTTTTTCCCATAAAATTACGATATAGAATTCTGAGATCAACTATTTCATACAGTTTATTTAATGTTACATATCTGCATGTTTTTAGATTAAAAGAATTTTTTTTCATAGCTTGCAAATTGAAAGCAGCTTTTATCATTTTAAACTAAAAAATCTAGAATTAGGTACTCAATTAGTATAAAAGTACCTATCTAAAATTATAACTTACATGTTTTATTGCTTTCAATTCATAAAAAAATATCTGAAAGTTTTGAAGTATCATGTGCATTTGTATCCAATATAAAATGCTTTTATTTACCATCTCTTTTGAAAAATGTTTTACTATAGAATGATCATCTGTCATAAAATTTCTTAAATACAAAATGTAAGGAAACTACAACAAAAAACTAAACCGTGCATCTAAGTTGAAAACAATAGAAGGATTTTAACCTCTTACTTACAACACCTGATAGCACCTGCTATTCTAGACCATCAATTGTACCAGCCGTAAGCAAAAGGTTAACAAGCCGCCTAATTAAAATTTATTTCGTCTTGACTGAAAGATAAGGTAAACATAATATTGGGTCAGTGTAAATGAAATATCTTGAAAAAAAATGACACTTAAATGGTGACAACCAAAAATCCAGTACAATAAATGACTATCCCAAATTGGACTAATTTGAATAATCGATTCTAGTAGTTTATCGGAAGTTTAAAAAACAAGATTTTCTTCTCTTTTACAGAAGATACTATGAAATACCAATCAATTGCTGATAAGTGCTCTGGTCTTTAAATTAAATGTCACTCAAATCTATATATATATATATATATATATAAGCACTTAATAAGGAAAGAGCTTCACCCCTCCCCTAATTGTTAAAGTGAAGACAGCAATAGCTCCAACATGCATTTGTATCAAGCTTAGGTTTCAAGAGAACAGGAAATTCCCCCCACCTCTGAAAGGAAGGAGATGAGGTTGAGAATAATATTAAATTGCCAATAAACTGAAATAAAGAGAAATTAGGATTTTGTTTCATTGTGTTTTGATTTGGGCCTAAAGTTTTTTTGACTAAAACTTATTACTGTACATTCACTAATATCTTGATGAAAAATAAAACAAGAATAATGAATATGATGCAGGTTTTGATTAAATGCTGAGGAGTTTTATGTTTCCTTTGTTTTCTTCATCTTTTTCAGTCTCAGCTCTTTTGATTAACTTCATTAAAAAGTTTTTACAAGATTTATCTTTTCCTATAAAGTTTGGTAATATGGGAAATAAGTTTTCAGCATTATTTTTTTGTTTTAAGAATAAAGGAATTTTTTTTCATGTTGCCATTTTTATAAACTTTTATTTTGTCAGCACTTTAATTATGGCAAAGCTCTGTTTAAAGGCATTTTTAGAGCATGGCATTCTCTTGTTCTTGACTTCAGTGAAATGCACAGTGCTTTGAATTTCGAGGAAACTATGTTTCAAATTGTGTTCTAGTATGACAAACTCTGTGCTCTATAAATGGTTACAGTTCAGAGACATTGTTAGCATTTTAAGATTTGATACAAATTCTTGTCTAGCTGAACCTCCCTTCAGTCAAACTAAAATGTGTGTGGATATAGACTAGTGATTTTTTATGTGTGTAACTAGGCTAGTGATGTTTACCTGTGTGTAAGCTTGCATAATACTATTCTGGATAAAGTTGTGTGCACTTCCTGTCTCTGCTCTAAATTAATATTTGTAGGTTTATTGTTTATACTTATAAACACTCGCTGTTTTTTTCCTGATTAAGTGCTAATTTACGTGTGAAACATTACACAAAGCTATTGGCAAACCATTGTGTACTGCAAGAAAAAACTCCATGTCTGCTATCCAAAACTAGTTTGATTGTCAGATTCTGGTATACTGATAGCGGCCAAGATTGGTTGAAATCTCATAATTCGTTTTCTGAGTTTAATTTAAAGCGCATTTTGCAGATTGCTTTCTTGTTTGCTGACCTGTGATTCCTTTTTCAAATTCATTGTCTTTTATACAAAACTTTGTAAAGTAACTCTGTGACAATGTTCTCCATGTGATTGTTCGGAGCATTAACTGCAAAATGTTCAAAAGAAAATGACTCATAAATCTGAAATTTCCTAGTCAATTATGTTTACTTATAATTGGGGATTATAACCAAAGTTACTTCCCATCAGACATTTCATTCACACAGACCCAATGTAATAAATTAAATCGATTTTGTGTTATTATCTCTATCTTACAAAATTAAATAACTTTTTTTTTCTATTGGTAGGAAAATACTTGTCTTTCAAGGCCTTCCTTTTCTTCCTTTTGGTTATATGCTCTTCAATATTTATATATCTATTATGGAGTGATAACATGAAGTCTGTTAATATGCACAACTTAAGAGCAACATCTCAATATGTTCTTCTCAAAGGAAAAGCTCATTTTCTTCATGGCCTAAAATTGACTTCATATTACTCTCCTATTGTGAAAGAAAATTTGCTGAAGGTTGTACACTATTATATGGTATCAATGACTCATTTTGCTAGTCAAATTGAACAGATGCTTTCAGGGTACTTTTAACCCTGTATTAATATATTGTTAAAATTTATAAATAAAATGTATTCAAGATAATATCTAGTTGGTTTTATTGAAGCAATACTCTATTGTAAGTTAAGAAAAAACCATTGCAATATAAGATTTGAGTTATCATTTGCGATTGTATATACAGGGTGGCCACCCACCTGGAATTATCAGGGAATTTTTTTATACTGGAAAAATCAGGGAAATTGGGATAAAAACCTGGAAAAATCAGGAAATTTTAAAGAAAAGCTGGCAATTTTTTCTTTAATTTTTTTATTTTCACTAATTTAAATTATTTACTAATTTTCTTAATTTAAATTATTTCATCCATTATACTCACTTTCATTAGACCGTAATGTATCTCCCAACAGTACAAATATCATCAACTTAGCGATGCTTTGCTTGCATCAAAATTTGCTCCATTACAGCTCTGTTAAACTAGAATGCCACATAAAATTCTCCCACGGTTGCTAAACGAATGTAGAAATCTTTGACCGCTATGGGACTGTGCAGTTTAGGAAAGATTGTGGTGGAGGTGGAAGAAGGGATTAGGACATTAGCTTCTGTTTTTAAATTCTGTCCTTGGACTGAATCTATTTACGGCTAAAATTTGTTCGATGCTTTCGTGGTAATTTTTTTCCATTTTGACAAAATGTTTTTGTATTTTTAACTTTATAAACTTTTTCAAAAATTAGTTGGTTATAATTTGATAATAATAGATTTTATATTGCACTCTTTTTATGAAAGCTTTTGTATTTATTCCCATTCAAAGAAATCTGTGAATTATTTTTTCTCAGCAAACCAACCAATCACACATTTTTTTACAATCGCTAACAGCAACGTTTGTCGACAAATTGTTGCATTAATGCTAATTTTTTCTATTTCATTTTAACGTTTTATAACATATTTTAATTTTAAAAAAAAGGGTTTTTTAAGAACTAACCATATATTAATATTTGATTGTACTCTTTTGTTGGTCAATATATGAATTTTGATTCAAAATTTTTACCAAAACACTAAAAAATAAATAAAAAATCTTCCCAAATTGTCAAAATAGATTATTTTTTTCAAGATGATAGTTAAAAAAATAACATTTTGAATGAAATATTTTATAATATAGGCACTTTTCTTGTACTCATCTTACACTTAATAAGAAAAAAGAAACAAAAACCTGGAAATTTTAAAGTTTTTATCTGGAAAAATCAGGGAAATTTCAAATCTGATTTGAGTGGCCACCCTGATATAGTTCCGTATTATTTTGTTATCAATATATGCAAATATTCTTTCCTAACAATGTAAAAAGATTTTCAAAGTTAAACACATTATACAGAAAATTAATTTGTGCCATCTTTTATGATATATATTTATTAAAAAGTAGAGTTTTGTAGTCTTACTTGACGACATATTTTAATAAATAAGGAGTGCATTCATTTTTGAGAAAGAATTAGCTATATGACGTTGCAGGAGCATTGAATTTTATTGGACCTCTATAAATGGCAGGTCTTATGCTGACATGCTTTTAACAAATCAAAAGCGATAAAGAGTTTTTACTTTTATTTTGCCACAAACAAATGATTTGCAAGAAACAATATTTATTATTTTTTCATCTGTTTCTTTGAATGCAAACAGAAAGGCATAAAATTATTACGATTTTTAGATGTAATATTTTAATAATCTTATTATTTGTTTATTGATTATTCAATAAATTTTGTTTTCCTCATATCACACGATCTAAGAAAGCAAGCAAAAAGAAAGTAGTGCAATGTCATTTCAAGAGTTGGCATTGTTGATATCCATCTAGTGTGTCTGTAAACAGGCTCTCTTGATAGAAATGATGATTTTTTCTTACCTTGCAACAAAGTATAGAAATTATAATGCCTATTTAAAATCTTATTTCCTTGGAGTTATAACACAATTCCTAGTTCATACGCTTCTAAGCTGATTTCTTAAACTATTTTCAAGCATTTTTAATTTAAAGTTTAAATACATTATAATATATACAGTGAATTAAATTTAAACTGAACATTTTTTAAAAGGCAATTATATAGGGTAAGATGAGTCCTTGTTTTAAAATATGAAATTATAGCTTTATTATGAATTTATTCATTGAATTATTGTTTCAAACACACACGTAAATATATGAGTTATTGTACCAAACGTGCACCAGTATGCTAAGTTGTATCTAATATGAATAGATTTTATTGTTTGCACATGTTTTAAAAAACAAGTCCTTTTTTGTAGGACTATATTATTTGGCGAGTAGTATTTTGTTTACTTTATTATTTATATACAGTAAACTCTCGATTATCCTCTGGTGGATAATTTACTTTGCGGATCATCCGTGCTTTACTTCTTTTTTTTTCTTTTTTTTTTGCAATGATAAACAACATAGCATTTAGAATTGAAAATTAATAGATGATAGAACTATTTTAAGAGTTTTGAGAACAACGTACTAGCAAACATACAATGCCGACGAATCTTGACTGTATTGGAAATTATTGCCAACACGGACGTTTCAATATGAAAATGAACAGCAAGCTTCATGACATACTTTCAGTAAAGGAATAACAATGACATGCAGCAATGCTGCATGATCTCAGAAACTGAAACTGGCAGTAATGGGAAAATTTTTAAAAAAAACTGAGATAATTTAAAGGGACAAAAGCAGACAACCTTCCAGTACACCATTTTCATCAAAGAAAGGTTTGATAAAAAATTTACTCCTCAAATTAACGAACATTCAGAATGTCAAAATGTACCAAAGAAAACTGTGCTGCTGATCAGTAATGCTACAGCTCACCCTGGGAAGAGTTTTGCAGTGCCAAGATGGGATTTTTCTGGTAAAGCTTTTGCCTCCATATGTCACAGCTCTAATTCAATCCATAGATCAAGGCATAATTGCGTCAATGAGAAAGAAGTGTCAAAGAGCTTATTAAAAATGAGAATTGAAGGGGGAACTGATCTAAAAGGCTTTTGGAAATATTATACAATTCTCGACTGCATTTATAACATAAATGCTGTTTGGGAGTTGGTCAAAATTCAATGTTAACAAAATCCTGGGAAAAGATTTTACAGAACAGGGGAAATATTTTGGCAAAATTTTTTTTAGAAGAAATGTCTGTCTTTGATTTTGTAAAAAATATTTTGGGAGGAGAAAATGTAGATGAAAAACATAGTGGTTCAATTGTGATGCAAATGATCAGAGAATTTTAGCGATCAAGAAATTTTAAATAGGTGCAGATGCTAAAGAAAGTGAAAAATACTATGAAGAAACAGTTTCACTTTTAAGATGTTAGATTCAGTTAATACTTGTATAATTCATTAATTTCGACTGGTTATGGGCCTATTTATGGGAAGTTAAAATAATTGAGTTTAGCAATGGTTAAGCAGCGGTGTTAGGGCTAAGTCAATTCATATTCCAAAAGTCTGCAATTAGTTTATGTAATGGATCAAGGAAAAATCCAAGTGAAACCATTAAGTGCCAAAAGTGATTGGGCTATTTGAAATACAGAATTACATTTGTTATGAACTATCAAGCAGATGCTCTGGAAGTTGTTGAAGGAAAGATGCACAATCCAGAACTGCCTGAGCCAACAGCTTCTGAAACTATCAAAAAGAAATATAAGGATGACCTCAGAGATTTTAATTAGGCAAATAACTGTGCTATGACGTTGTTGACCAAATCCATAACAGAAGACACATTTCAAAAGGTAATGAGATTTGATAGCACAGGTGAAGTTTGGCTTGAACTTAAGCGTCTGACAACCAGCTCTATAACAGTCGTCTTCACTTCTTTAAATTCAGTTGGTCCGATGATAATATGTCAGCTCATTTATCACCTCTCAAACATTTATGGAATGATTTGAATAATGGTCTTCAGAGTTAAAAAGGAAAACTGACTACCAGAAATGTTGCTAATTCGCAAAATTTTAAGGCACTCTTCATCTCAATTATTGCACCTATAAATCAAGTTGATACTTTTGAGTAATGAACAAAAGAGCTCTAGTTGAACTAACAACACAGTTGATGCAGGAGAGATAAAGAAAGATTCATATTTTAGTGAATCATTAAATTAAAAAGCATTAGAAACAAACGTAACTAGAGCCAAGCCGATTTTTAAATGTAAAAGACAAATTGCAAAGGGCAACTACTGTCATCAAAATGGTCGCTGGGTGAAAGTCTGTTGAAAGTGGAGTGCCCATGATAGGCCAGCTAAGCCAAAGCAAATTTAAAAGTTTCAAAATAGCGATTATAAAACAGCTACGATTGGGTTATAGAAAATGTTGCTTTAAAACATGTCACCAGTAATAGTAAATTCTTCAATTTTTTTTAATCCCTGCATAGAATTACTGCTGCTAGTGGTAAAATACTACCAGTTGGCAGAGGCACTTAAAAGAAAATTAAATGTGAGAGACAATTCCAAGAACGTAAAGAAGTTTGGTCAGTCCCAGATATTAAGAAAAACCTATTTTCAGTAATAGCACAGGATAAAAACAGTAGATTCGTTTCAACAACAGAAGAAAGTTGGTTAAAAATTGGTAACAAGTACTCAAGGTATGGCTGTACTCTATGGTATGGTATTGTATCTTATAGGCCTCGGCAGAATGGTGGCAGTGAACAAGAGAATAGGACTTTAGTAGAAATGGTTGGAAACTTTGAAGAATTCCAATTCAGAAATAAATTTTCCTTCATCATAATGGGCAGAACTGATAAATACATCTGTGTACATATTAAACAAAACAGGAAAAAGTTCATTACTAAATATAAGCTCTTATGAATTATGGTTGGGGCAAAGGCTCAAAATAAACTTGTGCGATTAGTAGGATCATCATGTTATGTCCATATACCTAGTCAGAAACGTAGAAAATTGGATAAGAAAGCAATCAAATGTTATCTGTTCTCGAGATGTAATATTTGATGAGAAACCTCTAATTAGTTGTGAAGATTCTGCAGAAATACCTTTGATTGATACAATGAGTCAGTTACCAATTGAAGCTGAAAATGAGAGAGAGCTTGAACAAAATGACTTTAAAAAAATAAATTCAGAAAATCCAAGCATAGATGAAGAAAATTTATTAACCATAAAACTCAGAAATTGAAGTGAACTAAAACAGCCTATAAGTTTTGAAGATTGTGCAATGGCAACTGAAAGTTTCATGTCAGATTGAAATGAGCCAGAGTTATAAGAAGCTATAAATTGTAAAGTACACAATTGTTGGATAAAAGACATGAATGCTGAAATCAAATCACTAAAAGATTACCACACATGGCTATTAACACAGAGAAAGCAAAAGCTTTGTCTTGTAAGTGGGTGTTTCGTATCAAGAAAAATCCAGATGGCACTTCAGATAAGTATAAAGCAAGACTTGTGATTAAAGGCTTTAATCAAAAAAAGGTTATTGATTATAATCAAACTTTTAGTCTAGTTACTAACTTAGGAACTGTATGTCCAATAATAAGTATTTCAGCATGTGAGAATGTATGTCTTACATAATTTGATTTACCAACTACCTATTTATATAGTGATTTAGAGGAAACCATTTACATGTATCAATCTAAAGGCTACACTAATGGCACCAAAGATGCATGTAAACTCAAGAAAAGTTTGTATGGCCTTAAACAAGCTCCTCGTTGTTGTCATAAATGTTTTGGTAGATTAATGTTAAACCATGGCTTTAAAGTTAATGGAAGAGATCAGTGTTTATTCTTTTGTGAGAAAAAAGATAAAAAGTTAGTCATATCTCTTTATATAGATGATGGACTAGTTGCTGCTACTCAAAATTCAAAAGACTTCATAAATCAGTTGAAAACTCTGTTCAAAATCACAAGCAAGCCACCATCTTATTTTTTAGGACTAGAAATATATAAATTTGATGATGAAAGCTTTTAAATTGGACAAGAAGCCTATGCCAGAAAGATACTTCAGTGGTTCGGTATCAGTAATTGTAAGCCAGTTCATACACCCATTTTGGAAAGAAAAGGAAGAAACATGTACTACTGAAAAAGAAGATTAAAGAGTGTTTCCTTATCGTGAGGTTGTTGGTGCATTAGTGTATCTTATGATGGGCACTAGACCTGACTTCGCATATGCTATTAGCGTTTTGTCACATAAATTAGAAAAATCCTTCCAAAGAAGATTTTATCAAAGTAAAGCGGATATTTCATTACATCGAAATCCATTATCGAAAATCATTATTTGCATTGAAATGCAAAAATGCATTATCTGTAAATCTGGAATTCTAGAATCCTTTAGTGATGCTGACTTAGGAGACTGCATGAAAACAGGAAGATTGACCTTCAGAGTTTTAGTTCTGTGTGCAGATTGGGCTATATCTTGGTTAAGTCAGTGGCAAGCTATGACTGCAATATCAACCACAGAGGCTGAGATAGTTGCTGCAAATGAAGCCGCAAAAGAATTAATTTGGCTTAAAACTCTTCAATGGAATTTTCTCCTTGAAAGAAGTGCCAAAAATTTTTGTTGATAATAGTGCAGCTGTCAGATTAGCTCAAAATCCAGAGTTTCATTGTAGAATGAAGCACATTAGTATAAAACATTTCTTCATTCGTGAAAAAGGTTTAGAAGAAGAAATTAGTCTGCAGCAGATCTCAATGGAGCTGCTAACTGCAGATATATTGACAAAGCCCTTGCCGAAACCGAGGCTTTTAAAGATTTGTGAAAAGATGGTACTCTTATGAACTCTGCTACTTAGAAATTCGTAGTTAAGTTTTTTTTCTTCTCTTTTTAACAAGGGAAAGTGTTAATGTATGTTTATAAGAAAAATGATTGGTATTTATATAATCTGACAACAGATCAGTACTACTACTTTAACTTCTATATATGAAATCCGTTCTCTGTTTATTTTATTACTTTTTTATAGGATTATTGTTCTATTTTTTTAATACAGTAGGGAACCGATTATCCGGAACGATCGGGACTATTGCTATTCCGGATAACTGATTTTCCGGTTTTCTGAATTGCCACAAAAAGCCGTTTTTCTTATTGTCAAACTGAACTAAAAAAAATATATTTGGAAATATAATCTTAAAAAGAAGAAAAAACAATGAAGTAATACACTAATGATTGTTTCCAAAATGATGGTAAGGTAAACATCTTTCAAAAAAGAAAGAAAAATCTTGAAATTTTATGAGGAAAGAAAAATTTATTTTTAAAAAAATGGCGGGAAAATGTATCGAATTTCGTTCCGGTTTTTTGGTTTTCTGATTTCCGGATAACGGGTTCTGTACTGTACTATGCCGAATAAACAGTTTCTCTTTAAGATGCTCTCACACTCTCTAACTCAATTATTTCTACATTGACAGGTTTGAAATAATCTCAAAAGTATCCTCTAGTTGCACATTTTCACTGATTAATACATTCTATTATGAATTAAATACTGATTTTTTTTTGAACAGGGATGTGATTCTTCTGCGAAATTCTGCTTTTTTTTTTATCAGATTTTTACATTTTTCCCTCTAATTTACATGAAAGTTTTTTTTGCACAAGTTAAAATATTTCATGTGGAATTTAATTTTCCGCGGAGCGAAAGTATTGAATTCCTCATTCCTCCCTCTGAAGTTTCTCTAAAAATCATTTCCTTGGGATAAAACTGGTTGACCTTTATAATCAGGGATGAGATTTTTTCGCTTTTGTCTCTTGAATTTCAGCCTTTTTATCAAGAACTCCTATTCTCTAAAAGTTTCGGGTTTTTCTTTTCTAAAAATATCCCGCTTTTTGTGAAAATTCAGTCATTGAAATAAAATAATTATATTTATTTACGATTTTTAGAGATAAACAGAAAATTCAAACTACGTCCTAGCTGCTAACCCTTCCTCCTTTTTACTAATTTTAACTATTTTCTCCGATTTCACGCTCAGAAAATAAGATTTTCCGTAGTTTTATCCGCCTGCCGGATAGCTCATATTTTCGTAATTCAGACGTCGCTGCTTCCTGTTTTTTGGCTTGAAAGCAAACGGAAAAAAAATAAAGGTGGATTTGTGGTGAAAATATTTATTTGATCTTTCAATTAATCTTGTAAATTTTTATTTATTATGTCTAAACAAAAACAATACAAACAAGTCTTTTAGAAATCCCAAATCCAGACTCTGCAAATATCTTGATTCTTATTCACGCGATTTTAATATCAAAAATCGATTTTCGTACTTATCTGATTTAAAAGTTGGGCATTGTGATTCTTATTTATGCTATTTAAATACCGTACAGTATGATTCTTATTTACGAGGTTTTAAAATCCAATATCACGTTTTGTATTTATGCGCTTTTAAAACTCTATGTAGTGATTTGTATTCACGCGAGCTAAAAATCCAATGTCGTGATTCGTTTTTGCGGTTGTAATATCAAACATTGATTTTCGTATTTATACGTGCTTTAGAATTTAGATATTGGGATTCGTATACAGGCAATTTAAAAATTTTGCATCCTAATTCGTATTTATGTGATTATGCATCATGAATTGTATTTTCGCATTTTTTAAAATTCGATATAGGATTTCATATTCACGTGATTTAAAAGCCTCATATCGGGATTCATATTCTCTCAATTTAAAATCATGAATGTGATTCATAATCATACAATTTTAAAATTAACCTTCAGGATTTATAATCACATGGTTTACTAGTTTAAAAATCACACTTTTTTTGTCAAATTTTTGGGTATATATATATATTTATAAATATTCATTCTTGGATTTCCTCTTTTTTACTACTCTCATCCCTGTTTGAATAACACAATACTAATTTTAATAAAAATAGTATTCACGAAATAATCATCAATGTAAACTTTCTAACATATGAAAATATTAGTTATAACATTTAAATTTTATTGCATATGGGTGACCTTTTCCTTGTTAATCATCATCTTCATTTCAATGGAAAAAAATCTTCCTTGATGGAATTTATTAATGAAAAAAAAAAACAAGTGAACTGATTATTTTGAAGTATATTGATGAATTTATTAACGATATTTAAAATTTCAGTTTTGCACAGTGCTTTATTTTGGACTTAAAAAAAAGAGCAGTTGAGATACATTAAGATCTTTATTTACTTCAGTGTTTTATGTACATAATGATTAGCAAGACACATAAAATGGACCCACGATAAAGGCATAACCTGTGCGAAGTATTTGTATAAAAATAAATGTCGAGAATATAACCATCTGTTATTGTACACACACCTTAAATACTTTAGCTGCATATTCTAACGATTCGAGCTTTACAAAAGATAAACATTACAAATCTGTCCTGTAATGCAAAAAATGAATCCAGGTAAATTTCTTGAAGAGAAATTAGTACTCATTCCTACTGATATGCAAATTTTAGTAGAATGATAAGTTTTAGAAACAATTGTAAGTATATAAGATATATAAACAAATAAGATATTTCAACACAAAGGATGCATAATGAAACAGAATTTTTTCTTTTTAGTTCATAGCTATACGATTAATTTGGGCACATTCTAATTGGAATATTAGTTACCTACATTATCAAAACAATTTTGTCGTATATATACTTTAAATACTCCCTGACTATTAATTAAAGTATTTAAATTTAGTATATACGTTTATATTTATAACAAGTTTATTTTGTCAATTTTTAATAAAATGTCAAATATGTTAGTTATAATTTTTTATTGTCATGTGTTGAAATTATGATAGACAAATAATATTATAATATTTATGATTGACAAATAATATTAATAACATCACAAATTTCGCTATTTATTTCAAATGAACTTTCGCAAATGTCCTTTTAAAATTTTTTTGGCATTATTTTAAAATTGGTAAAATTACTTAACATATAAAAAATGTTTTTATTTATAATAGATATCAGTGGTGATAGCTAAATGCATGTTCATTAAACACAGCCAGTACAATGCTAAATTCCAATTAAAGAGTAACTCAATTGAAGATAATTTTTAAAAATTATTCTTGTCCTGATAGTGTCTAAATCTTTAATAAATTATATCATTGAAAATGTCTGAAAAAAACTGGAACCTCTTATTTGATATCTGTTCTTCTCATAAACTTTACATTATTTTTTTGTAAAAAGAAATTAGTTTTATATAGGGTCATAAAATAGGCACTATCAAATTAATACTTCAATTTGTATTTACACTTTGCTAAGTTTCAAGTTTTGTAAAGGATTACCCAGTCTGAAGATCCTGGATAGATTCTTAGTCTGCATAGATAGCCCACTTAGCCCTGCTAAAGTTCACAAAAAGAAGTTATCTATATTGAAAAATTACTTAAGGGTTCAGCATCATTTTGATTCATCCACTCACCCTAAACCCTTGTTAGTAATTTATAATAAATGTCTGTTATAGTAACAAAGAAAAGCAATACTTGGTAAGCATTCTCTCACTGTTTTTAAATTTAATAACACGGGGAATCTGATTTTGCAATACTGAGAAGATATAGTCTAAATGCGAATTTTACATGAAATATCTATAAAAGGGTTTATTCAAAGATTGCAATCTTTATTCCTATGAATTTCGTGTATTTTATTTAGTTTTTTTTTTCTTCAAATAAATGAAAGCAGGTAACAACAATTCATTTTATTTTAATCTGAAATGGAGACTTGTCAGTATACTCAAAATCTTTAATACTTTAAATTATTATTTTACTTTCCTTACCTGATAACTTGTAATTTAAGAAGGTAAAGATATAAATTTTTCTCTAAGTCTTTTTTTTTTTTTTTAGATAAATAGTTTTATAAAAAAAATTTTACAGCAATTTCAGAAGCATGTTTTTTTAATACAAGTCTATGCAGTGAATTACATTAAATAAAGATGCTAAAATCTGTACTGGGGAGAGAGAATTTAACTCTGACTCAGGTGGTAGCTTTTTGTGTCCTTTAACAAACTATGAATATCAGCTTTTGTGGCCGAAGCTTTGTAGATTTGTACCAAGCTAACATAATATGATTTATGTGGAAAAAGTAACATGTTTAATCACAGCTGAAACTTATTGCTATTAAAAAACTTCTTATGACATACTTTACAATATTTATTTTAAAACTGAAAGTAATGAAGGAAAGAAAAGCCCTTGATCTAGAGACACCCTTCATATATTACTGTGCCCTAAAGATTAAGAAAAGCAAAATATCACCAAAAAATGCTGGAAGCAAGACCATAGTGTACAACAATAGTATTAAAAAATATCTTAACTGTTTCACATTCAGGTAAGTTTGTATAGAAATTTCAACTCAATATACAAATTTAACCATTGAATAACAAAGAAAATGGTTTTTCGCTAACAAGTGAAAGGACCTCTTTAGCCCATGCAATGTTCAGATTGTTAATGATTAATCAGAACATGAATCTAATTTATTAATTGCAGATACAGTAGAGAACCAATTAACCGGGATGCTCGGGACCATCACTATCCCGGATGTCTGAATTTCCCGGTTTTCTGGATCAGCCGAAAGTGCCGTTAATCAATGTTTTATCAAACCCAAATTACAAGAAAAAAGTGAAACATATCTTAAAATAAGAAGAAAAAAAACACGAAAAGATCTAAATTAAAGAAAAAAAATGGTAGAAAAATAACTTTTAAAAGGATAAAAACATTTGCAAGTTTAGACAAGAAAAACAAGTTCAAAAAATGCAAAATTCGCATATTTATTTTTTGATGATAATTAAAATCCCCAAATTAACTAATATAAAACAAAAGCAATAATTCAAAAACGCAATATATTTCATACCTAATTATACTGGGAGGGGAATGGGAACAATAAAAAGAAAACTTATTAATCTTAATGAAAACAACACTTGAAAATTATGGAACAGAAACGATATTTAAAAAAGGCACTAACATAAATATTAAAACCTGGAACAAGAGAGGATATTATAAGATCAGCGGAATTATAAAAAAAAAAAAAACTTAATGATAAAATTTATGAATAAAAAGAATTAATTTATTAAGAAATTTATCTTTAAAAAAAAAAAACACTGTGGAATCAGAAAAACAGGATCAAAATTAAAAAAAGAAAACTGCTGCTTCATGAAATAATTGTCTGCTTTTATTAACAAATAATTATATGCTTAAATTAATAAACAATCTTCTTTATTTTTTATACAAAGACTATTTTTAACAAAGCAGATGCGATTCCACATCAAGAAAAACTGCTAATGATATCACATTTCTAAAAAATCAGAATTTATTCAACAAAAAAATATTGTTTTGTTAATTGATGTCAAATAGATGAATATAACTGGTTATTAAGAAACGTATTGTTTCTAATAAATAATGCATTATCCCAAATAATAAAACAATTCATCATAATAAATCAAGGATAACAAAAACTGAGCAACTGAAGTGAAATTAAAATAAATCTCACATTTCACCTTTAAAATCAACACTCTTAGCCAGAAGTTTCAAGTTCCTTAACTGGGACATTCGTTGATATATGAGTGCAATGCATTTACCCCACCCCCTCGTAAATCAGAGAAAACGAAATCAGCTTGCCAGTCCTTTAAGTTTGATTGATGGCAGCTTATCAGAAAAACTACTGACGCACAGGAGAAAACAAAACATTTTCCCCTTCCCCGCCCCCTCTTGATCTAATGATCTTCAAGGTCAAGGGAAGAAAAGTTCCACTGGGCAAGTGAGGAGTAGAATTCCCCCCTTTCCCTCTCCTCCTTTTTAAGGATGAGTCAAATTTCCGTTTTTTTAATCCTTATACTTTAAAATAACAGGAAAACCAAGCAAAATTCTTCCGGGTTTTCTGGTTTCCCGGTTTTCTGGATACTGGATAAATGGTTCTCTACTGTACTTTTCTTTTCGAAAAACAGATATTTAAATTTGTGTTTCATAAGTTAGCCATTGAATTAAGAAAATTGCACTGTCCTTAGATTTATATATTGCTAAATATTTCAAGAGTTAAAACATATATATATATATCAAAATCATTTGCTCAACTGCTTTTAGAATTTATATTGTATACTTGACAATATTTACTATAAGTTTGGTAGGTATATAATATTTCCTAAATTGATCTCATACGTAAGAAAAAAGAATTTTATATTTAGTATAGTGTTTACAAATCCAGCAAGTTTCAGTTTTTTTAAAAAAATATACTACACCTAAAGGAGAAAGAAGTTAAGGTTGAAACTTCACACTTCTTTAAAGGCAAAATCCTCATTGGTTTAAATAAACCGATAATCATGCAAATACAAATTTCATAAGTAAATTTAACTTTTATATTATTGAAAGAATGAAGCACTAAATTTTTTTAACCTTTTGCTCCTAGAATAAAGTCCACTTTCAATTACTTGCAGTCAGAGCGATCTTGGATAATTTATAAAATAGTGAGGAAAAAAAAGATACATGGTTTTGTTTTTCTTGTTAAACTTAAAGATATCTTTATTTGTGTTTTTTTTTATTTATTTAATATTTGCCATTGCATAAAGAAGGAAAAAATTAACATTTTCAAAACTATGCAGGGGAAAAAAATATTTTAAACCAATCACAAATAGCCGAAATATTGTTGTACAAAATATCATTAGAGAGAATTTTACATAATAAAACCATGGGATTAAAAATGCATTCCTGTAGTATATTATGCCAGTACAATATGTCTTAGCGAATACTAGAAAATTCGTTAATGGATTATTGAAAGTTATTGATGTAATAGAAAAATTTAGCTTAGAAATTAACTTACATAAGTATTTAAAACCTTTTTAACACAGAACAATGTTTTAAAACATGGTAAAAAAAAATTTTGTACACTTCTTCAAACCAGACTATTTAAATTCCTTTTTATGGATGGTGAAGATTTTTTCATCTAATTGGTTTGTTTTTCCTACAGGAATTGCTTTGAATTCATTTAATTATATCCAAAGACAAAAAGCAAGGAAATATTGAAATGTAAAAAATTGTATTTTGTACACTTAGTGTTGGCACTGGTTAACTACTTTAATGAAAAAAATATATATTACCTTTTGCTAATTTTGTGTTTTAAAGTTAGTGCCTTTTGTTTACTAAAAAATTGCAAAGTTAATTAGTGAAAATATTAGTTTTACTAAATCCTACATTACTCTTTCCAAAATGCATACAGCTACGCTTTTAAGAAAACAATTTATTCGATATTTTAAGTTAATTGGCAAATATTAATGTCAATAATTTAAGGTTTTTGAACTCAGAACAATCTGCTTGATAAAAAATTTTAAGGCAATTGTGTAATGGCTATTCAAAGCATAGAAAAACAATACACATTTTCTATTAAAAATATATTTAAATTTGATTTCAAATTTTACACAACTTACTAACTGTTGTTGTAAACTAATTGGTTATTTTATGTAGAAATGTTTGAAACCGAATGTTATTCTTATTTTCCAGTTTTAAACTTTTTAAATCGAAACTAAGGCATGTTAAAACACTTTTTGTATCATAAGTTATTCTAGATAAATAGTTTGTAATTTACACAAATTTTTAAGCTTGTTTTTTTAATGTTATTGTATTGAGAAATAATTAAGGCAATTCCATACGCTTAAATATTGATTACAACCTTGAAAGAAACTTTTCACCAATATTAATGAAATGGATTGATAGTTTACTTCAGAAGAGGGGTAGCTTTGAATTTCATGTTCACCTAAAATTTTTAACAGATGCAAGATGATTTTTTCTTTTGCATAACACAATCAGTAACACTAAAAATTTTATCTTCAGGCATCAAGTGGAAATTTTTTTTACCACGAGTTGATTTTTACTAAAAGACAAAATTCTCAAAAATAGGCATACCTCCTTTTTGAAGAAAATTTTTCAAGTGTTAAATACAAGATCACAATTTGCAGTAAAAAAAAAATTTTTTTTTTTAGTTTTTACTATATTATTATATAAAAATAACACTCCTTTGTTTAGTGAACTTCAAAAAAAAACTTTTTTTGTAAATTTAAGAATATTTTAAAATTATTAGCATGGCAGAGATATGCAGCTTCCCAAATCTTCGCAATACAATCAATTCTTTGACAAAATGCGAGTAACTTAGATATGAAATTATCATACAACATACTAGTATATAAAATCACAAATAAATTTAGTCTACTGAATTCATAGAATACTTTAATAGTTACATTCTTTCAAAAGCATATTGTTCCATATCAAAATTGGCTTTATAATTTCTTAGTATATAAAGGAAATTTTTTCATTTAATTCACAAATATTTTACTTATAAGCTTTACAAATTTCATATCACATATAAAACTACTCATAATGCACTTTTCAAGATTTGTTTTCAACTTTTTCTATTTTACTACAAAACATTAAGCACTCTAAATCAACTTACAGGTTAGGCCTTTGTACAGACACAAAAAAAGACTAAAAGAAATGCAATCTAACATTAAAATGATAAAACACAGTATGCAATTTAGTTATTTTTACAAATACATCATGTACATATATGTGGTATTAAATTGCAAAAGAATGTATAACGAGCAAAAGCTGCAATCACATTATGCAACTGTACACTTATACATAATAAATCTTGAAGCAATTTCAGCTAGTTATGAAACATCTATTTACGTCATTTGCAGCTTTTGAAAGTTATTAACCATATCCCATACTTTTGATGAGCGTGATGGTTTATTGGAAGCCTATGGAGAAAAATCATTCAATTACTAACATGATAAAATGTCTTAAGTTTGAAAGGATCTCAAATAAAATTTTTACTTACATCCATGAATGAATTAGGAGACCCTCCTAAAAGAAGCCTCTCTCGTTGTTCTCGAAGTTCTCTTCGCTGTTGTGCAAGCTGTAACCATGATGGTGCATGTGCCTCTTTTCCATTTAAAATTTCCTGGTTTTCTTTGACTGTCCCTAAATTTGGTAAGTTTCCATTTACAGAACCAGTTGAGGGTGGTACAGGACTCAAACTTGTTTTTTCTTCTTTAGTTGGCTGAGGAGAATGATCAGCATTCAACTCATTAAGAGAGCTTTTTATCACATCCGGTGGTAAGCTTACGGGTAAGTCAGGAACATTTGCTACTCTCTGTCTTGGATGTGAAGTTTCTTTCGCTGTTGGTGTATCTAATGTGAGTTTTGTAGGAGATTCCCTGCGGATTAAATTTATTTCCTTTAATGGAGAAACTGATCGAGCTATGACTTTTTCTTTTTCAGAAAATGACTTTGATTTTTTCTTTAAGTCATGCTTAATATTAGCTTTTGTAGTTTCAGAAATTTTAATAACAGTACTAGTATGTGACACACTTATCACTTCTTTATTATCCCCTTTTTTCTCAGATTGAACTGAGTCTTCTGAAGATACAACAGAGACAGGCTTCTCCTCAATATCATTCACTTTATCACAGTGCTTCTGTTTTATTGAACGTCGAGCAAACACGCGTAGCAATTCTGGCTCTGGTTCATCAGACGAAATTGGAGCTTCTTTTTGAACTCTAGTATCACTCTTAGTGTTGAGAGATTCATGCTCATTATTTAAATGAAGCTCTCTTTGCTCATTTCCAGCTAAAACTTGTGAGTCATTTTGTTGGTTATTTTTCTCAGATGTTACTGATGAGCAACTCTCATCTACAATATGGGATGTTGAATAGTTAGCAGCTGGCTGAATTTTAACTTCCCATTTTGCATTTTCTGGAATTAATTTTTCTTGTTTATCAATTTTCGCATTCTTTTCTTTTAATTTTGGAGATTGGAGTTTTTCATCTTTTATGATATTTTTATTAAATGAACTTTTACGTTCTTTATTAGACCCAGGTTTGTTTGCTATTTCTTTTACATCTTGAGTTGGAGCTGATTTATGTATTCTAATTTGAACAGGATACTGCACTTTTTCAGGTTTCGATGGTTTTTTGTCAACTGTAGCTTCCTTTTTATCTGATGTAATAACACCAGAAAAAGAGTGTCTGCTGTTTGATTTATCTACCTCTTTATTTTTTGTGCTTAGTTTTCTATCTGATAGCTTTCTTTCTACTGTTACATTTGAAGTCTTCTTTTCTTTATCTGTATTAGTTTCTTTACCTGAAAATGTAATTGGCTGATATTTCCGTTCTTTCATTCTTTGACTAAAAGGAACTATTTCAACTGAAACACGTTTTTGAGAATTTATATTTTGAACGCTGGTTGGGTTATTAGAACCTTCAGACAAAAATGACTTCTGTTTGTTTGTTTCTTTTTCTTTTGTGACTACTCTTTTACTTACATCAGATTTTATGAGAGGAGCAGGTTTTTGATATTCTTCCACAGGCTGCTTTATATTTTTACCTTGTGGTGCAATCGTATGTTTGGCAGCTTGTTTTGAGTTAACTGAAATTGTTATTTTATCCTCGTTCATTTTACTGTCACACAATGTTGATGAGGAACTAACTGTAACATCAGTCTTTGATGATGAAAAACCTACAGAACTAACCCAAGGTTCATTACTTTCTTTCTTCATAATATCATTGTCCAAAGTTGTACATTGAATGAAAACTTCATTCTTTTCTTCAACTGCAGCGTAATTGTGAGCTTCAGTGACTAGCATATCTTTGAGATCATTATGAGTAGATGCATGATGAGAAACAAATATACCACCTTCTTCAGCTCCCAAAGATAAAGTTTTGCTGCTCATAATACTCTCTTCCTCAAAAAATGTAGAGGAAGTTAAAGTACCCTCTTTTTCAAATAAGTTTTCTTTGGTGATTAAATCTGAATCACCTGTAAAGTCTTTCTTTACAGGTTTTAGTACAAACTCACAATCTATATTAAGCTTGCTATCTTCTGGAATTCCAGGTATAGAACAAGGATTATCTTTAAAAACAGTTGTAAGCAATGATTCATTTGCTTTATCAGTGCATGCATTCGAGAGACTAATTTGTTTAATTATATCGCGGATTGGATCGATATTGTTAATTTCATCTAGCTTTTCATCAATTTTCACATTTTGAATGTGTTGCCCAACATTATTTGCACTTCTATCAAAATTGGCTCCACTTTCATCAGTTACTTTTGAAGATTCTGACCGTTCAATACTTCTTACTAGAGATGAGACTTTAATGGGCTCTTCTGTGTGATTCTGAAGTGCATCATGCAAATTTATCGGACTTAAATTATCACTTTTAACAAAAGTATTTTTCAAAATCTCACTTCCGAAAACTGAGGAAGTATTTTCATACTTTACTTCACGATAAATGAATTCATTTTGTTCAATGAAATTTTGCTGTAAATTATTTAGTTTGAATTTTTCTTTAGAATCTTCCCCTATTATTTCATTTTGCCTAGAAATGTCAAGTTGTTCTGAGGTAATTAGATTTGTTTTATCACTTTTCATTACTTTTTCTTCTTGGAAAAAATTAGATTCATAATCCTTATTTCTTTTAATAATATTCACATTGCTTTCAGATGAAGTTTTATCTTGAATCAGAGCTGAAGTGAAATCTGCCATTTCACTACAAGAAAAAGATGTGTGCATGATTTTTTTCTCAGACATCTGCATAGACACATTTTCTTTTTCAATTGAAGCATTTGACTCTGAAAAATAAAACCTCATATGTACAATTTTGAAATAAATCAGAGGTTAAAAGTTATATTATTCTTTAAATTATATTGTTTGCAATAAAAAATTGTAGTAAATATTATCACTATAAAACCTCATACAATGGCGCATTTAAAAAAAAAAACTCCATTACAACAAGTTTCCAAGTCGTCATCAAAATGCTAATATTAAAATAACAAAAAATTTTTGTTTATAACGAGGTTAAAATTACTTTCAATATTGTAAAAAAAATTTCTGTTATAGGAATTACATTTTTCTGCTCTTTAAGTGTGCAGTATTAGTGTGCAGTTTAAGTGCAGTTAGTGCAGTTTAAGTGTGCAAAAAAGGAAAATGGAAGAAATTTTTATTTCTGATGTCAATACAGAAAAGAAAAAAAAATCATTTCATTTTTTTGTTTATAAAGTTATGTATGAATGACCATCAGCACAGTTATTTTCTTTCTTACAAAATAAATTTTGCTATTTTTAAGAATCCTGTCAAACACTTCAAAAGAATGAGCCGTTTGTTGACTACATGTCTACAAAACCCTCTTGTTGTTCCATACTCTAAAATATAGTATAAAAAACTTATGGGAGAGTTAAAAAATAAAACTTAATGCTAAGATGTAACTTTTTGTTTTACATACATCAATCTGTCTATATAAAGTCAAGAATAATGTAAACAATGAGCATACATAAAATCAAGAATAAAAGATAATGATATTGTTAAACTTTAAATTCTTTTTCTATTTTATTTGATTACATTACTTTTTTAACTATGAACTATAAATAAATGTTAATTATAAATAAAGTTAACTTCATTACTAAATTTGTACTTAAAAATATTTTCATCGGCTATGATAAAGTACTCTGCTTGATCAGAATAAAAAATAGTTTCTCAAAATCAAACATAAATCAACCTCAAAAGCGTTTGTTCTATAATGAACGGATTTTTAAGTAAAAAGTTGTGATCGTCCTCCCTCGAGGGGCTAAACTAAGCTTAATAGTTATTATTAATAAGATTATGAAATCTGACACAAAAACATAAATTTTAAAAATTCTTTCAATGGTAGTTCAGATGGGAGGACAATTAATCATTTTTATATTATGTGATAAATCTAAATGTTGATTATATGAATACAAAAGAAACATATATAGTCTAGAAAGATTAAAACTAGAAAATATACATGAATGTAAAAATATTTTGAAGTGAAAGAAAATATATATATATGGGTTGATGTAATGACTTGCTCTTAATATATTTTTAGAATTTTTATCAAGAATGAAATTAAAATTATAGGCTTACATAAGTTTGAAAAATTATTTAAATCAAACAAATAACTGATGAGGAATTCTGGATCGAAAAAATTAAAATGAATTTGATTTGACGAATGAAACTTCAAAGTGTTTCTTATAATTTTTTATAGTGTTTTCCTAATTTTACCCAACAATAAAGCATGATGTTTTTAACTCACCTTAGTCAATATTGATACATTAGATATTAATAGCATATCAATCCTTGTTAACACAAAATAATAATTAATAAATAAAAAAGTATTTAATGTAATTTTGACTTTATTTTTGAAATTTGTACTACAATTACATACATAGCTTATAGGATTTGACTATTTCCCAGTGTCCCATTCCCTATTCCTACATCTGTTAAAAAATATTACATCTCAGTAACAGTATAGGTAAGTTTTTCTTTCAACTTGTGTTCCTGGAAAAAAATTTAGCACTGCAACTCTGTTTATATCTCCATGTCATTTTATCTATTCTGTCACAAGAAGTATTTGTTGTCAATTTAGATGTGTAGTCAGTTGAATAAATGATGCATTTTTAAAATGGATTAATACAGATGTCAATATGCTTGACAGAATTTGAAAAAATATCCAGCCAACTCAAAATATAAAGTTTGATTAAATTTAAAACAAAGATAAGCTTTGATAACTCTTTTAAAGAAAATTGAGTAATTTTATTACATCTACTAGAATCATAATTATGTAACCATTTTCTTTCAAATTAGTATACCTTGTATCTTTCGCACAACTTCAAATGTTTCAACCTTCTGAAGAAGTCTACTGCTATCTTCTACAACTTCTGGAGTTGAGGGTAAAGTATTCAGTTTGGCAGCAGCAATCTAGATAATTATTTTATATTTATTATAATTATTATCAATTCACACTTTACAGGCACTTACATTAATACTCCATAGCAAGCAATTTGTTGTGATAAAAGTTTTTTACGTGAAACATAACTGACTAGTACAAGAATAGATAGCTTTATATATTGTTATTAAGGTTGAGCATGTTAAATTTCTCTATTGCTTTTTCTTTACCAACTGTAATTGGTGTTAATTATGCGGAAAAAAATGCTTGAAAAAATTAAACGCAACTTATTTCTCTGTTTAATTTTTGACAGCTTAAATTGTAATGCAGTTGTTGATTGCTTAATTAAACTCTTATATATCCATATTAAGTACTAATTTCTAAAACTTCTAAAATCATTCGGGTAAAATTAATTTCTGTTTTCCACTTGAGATTATGTTTTCCGTTTTTTGCTAGATTTATTTTAACCGAAGGGGCATAAAGGCACCATTTCAATAAATATTTTTGTTATTGACGCTAAGATGTATATTTTCACCAATTTTATTTTTCTGCCATTCTTTAATTGGAGTAAACACTTTCTGTTGAGAAATTTTTAAAACACCCAAGTTTCTTAACTTGTTTTTTAAAAAAATACCATTACCATTTATGCACTATTACCATTATTACTTACCATACACTATTTCATTTCTTAAATAAAGTACATATTTTTCATGCATGAGACTTTTTTGTATCTTAATAAATGTCATTTAAGCATATTTCAATGAAAATAATACCACATTTTATGAAATTCCTATGCTTCAGCTAAAATGGGAAGGGACAGTGGTTTGCATATGTAGGTACTATTGATCTCATATTTAATTTTTTTAAATAATTTTTTCCAGTTTATAAATTGATAGCTAAAAATGAAATAAACATTTTAGTCACTTAAATTCATCATTAAACTTTTGTAAATGGTAGAAATGCTTGATTTTGAATTAGTATTTTTTATCTACTTTTTCTACAGTATTTTGTACATTGTATTTAATTTTTATGACTTACTTGCTAACTACTGATGAAAATTCTAAATAAGAACTCAAAAGGTTTATAGAATAGTTAGCTCAACATAAAAAATTATATAAATTGTAGATTTAAAAAAATATTAGAAAACATTTGGTAGCAGAAGTGTTATATGTATTAGATGGTTAATTTTATACCTACTTAATTGCTTAGGCAGTGTTTAGTGGAATTGCGTTGAATTTAATATAGGATCTAAAGACACAAAGTCTAAAAGAGGACATGCTCTGCGTTAAACAACAATAACTTCTCCATTTAAAAAAATAGGACAATTTGTTGGAAAAAACTGTCCAATAATCTGTATTTTGAGTAAAGGGCTAAGAATTTAAACAAAGATAAATTTAAAAAAAATTCATGTATGAACATATAGTAAATTTCTGATTATTCACTTTGGAATAAACAACACTTAAATCAGACATATAAGCTTTTAATTTTTAAAAAATTATGTTTATTACTTACTTGATTCATTCTACGACGAGGTAATCCATATGTTCTTTTTGGTTTGATGGCAATTTTGTGATGAGCAGCATTATGATTCAAGGGTACAGACTGGTTTACATCCATATCTACATCTTAAATTACAGGACACACATTAAATTCAAACATAGACATGAAAAATTTCATTACTATAAACATATTTTATAGTAGAAGAATGTTTATTTATACTTTAAAAACACTGTTCGGTAATTTATGGTGTTAAACATAAAAGACTGGGGATGGGATGGGAATCTTCAAAAAACTCATTGCATTGTGTAAGAGTTTATAAATAACTGTACTTGGAGTAAGCATTTTTTAAACATGACCTGATAAAAGCAAACTATTTTATATTACAGAATCAGTGACTTAAAAACTACAGGTTTTTAATATCTGTATTTTATTAATTCCCTCAAAAAGCTAAATATTTTATTAGCTTAGTTTTTATCAAGCTTATTTTTTGTTAATAAAAATTTTTTTCTTGGAAATATTTGAAAAAAAAATTCTTGCTTGTTATTATTATTTTTTTTTCTTACTTCAAAAATTGTCCTTGTAAGCACTTATCAAGTTTACTTTAATCATTACTAGAAAAGTAATTAAAATATATTTAGCTATTTTAATTTTATAAAAATCTTTATTACATTACCCATACAATACCAAATTATTTCTAGTTTAATTTAAAGTACTTGATTTTATGTTTGACAACCCTAGATAGAGGCCTCATTTGGTTTGGCCCCAAACACCTATTTATGCCACTGTTAATAATATGAATGGAATGTGAACAATAACAAGCTTCCTAAAACTAGAAGAAATTTAGAAAATTTCCTGTGTATCCCTCTGCGTATGTAATGGCTACAAGGGGATATGTGAACAGGCTTATTTTCCTAGGAAGTTTTATTATTGTGATTTGTGTTCAAATTTACGTGTAATTTTACCATTCATAAAAGTTTCCTGTATATATAAATTCTAACTGGTTGTGAGCTTAAAGCAAATTGAAGAAAAGTAATAACACAACACAAAGTGTAAGGTTTGCCATGTTTCAAGTGTTATCCCATATTTAGCTATATTTGTTTGCGATGCGTTTTATTACAAACGCTACAAATATAATAATTTTGGATCGCATGCTTTTTCAAGCTTAGGTGTAAAAATCAACTTGAAGTAGTAACCCAGAAGTCTTACAGCAAATTTTTAAGCCATTTCAGCGTAGCTTTACACTGTCAACCATCCATAGCTCAGAGCATATGTAGATAAGAATATAAAGAGAAGAAATGTGGGACAATGCAAAGTCAGTTTTCTACATTCCATTGTTAAGATAACTGATGCTAAATATACATAAAAAAACTAAAAACAAAAATTTTTATTTTTACGAAAATTTTTAAATACACTGTCTGACAATTGCTAAGAAACAGCCATATTTTTCGGAAAAATTAATAATCGACGTTAATAGATGAAATGAAATTAAGTCCATGTTTAGTAGAGACAATGTGCAGCCACGAAAAATGGGTCTTTTTGCCAGAATGAAACAGATATGAGTTCCTCAGTAAAATGTGATTACCTTGGACACTAATACACATTTTGCATGGGTTATTCATTCTGTCCACTTGACTATCGACGAGTCCTTGGGGGATATTGTCCCACTCCTCTCTCAAGGTGGTTTTCAGCTCTTACACCATTTGGAGAGGGTGTGTTCTTTGTGAAACAAGTGTACCAAAGGCATCCCAGACACGCTCTATAGAATTTAGGTCCAGGGTACACTGGCCATGGTATACGAACAACATCTTCACTTTCTAATTTATCTAAACATCTGCGCTCATATGTATCTGCACATCATCGTCCATTAATGGAAAATCTGGACCTACCACACACTAAAAAGATGAACATGATCCAGACAAATCTCTCTGCAATACTGCTGTGATGTAACGCTATCTTGCTTTAAAATGTGAAGCGGTATTCTGCCATTCTACAAGGTACCTGCACACACTAGCACGCTTGGTCATACTGATCACCCTCATGAACATTCTGTTGCACATAACATGTTTTCTCTCTCCACACTAACTGAAGCACAAATCACAGTGAAACAGGATTTATAGGAGAACACCACTCAGGACCACTGTTGGTGACCCCAATCAATACGTTTCTTACATCAACATAATCTTTTTTAACGATTGCTTTGTTGCAGTGGGATGCATCAAAAAGTCTTCTATGCATACAAACTATTTTGATTTATTGCCTTGAGATAGTTCTGGCAGAAACATGCATACCGGTTGTGGTTGCAAGGTCTGCAGCTACCTGCTTAGGTGTGAAATTTTTTCTTCTTTTCACCACTAGGGATACACATTGACTAACCTGAGGTGTGTTATTCCTATCAGAACCACTGGCATGCTATTGCATAATATTTCCATCCTCAGCGGCATTTTTTAATTGCGAGATTACACTTTTTGACATACCCATTACTGTGGCCCCAGGGACAAAATTTTGACCAGCTTCCTTTATCAAACTGCTCGTCTACGACTGTAAGCACTCAAATTATGCCTTACTGCTATTTTGCATTTAATTATTGTAACGCCACACTGAATTTTGCAAAAATAAAACAAACTTTTGAAGGAATGAAAAGCTTGTGTGCACTGCCTTCCATATAGATAACGAGTCCTGCTCTATTACGCCCTCTTCACTTGATTTTACTGTTATTGACTACCAGGCACACTACTTTGCATAAATCAGTTGTTCCTTGGCAATTGTCAAGCAGTGTACAAAATTGTGGAAGTCTGATAAAAAGAAAACACCAATTATTCTATGAATGATACATTTAAATGTACTTAGTTGGCGATTTTTTTTTAACAGTTGCTAATTCATATACAATTTGTATGCCGATTTTAGCTTTAAAAATTTTTTATAACTTCATAGAGAAATAAAAAATTAAACTTTATTTTATAATATCTTAGCACATTTCTTAAAATGGATATAAAAATATGCAAATAATATATTAATAAATGAAATAACATAAACCGAAAACATATTTCTTAAGTTATACAGAAAAATGCAAACATGGTTTAGCAAGTCTTAAAACAAAAAGGAATCAAATTCCGTATTTATATCAAACCCCTTAAAAGATGTTAAAAATTGGAACTAAATATGAGAGTAAATAAGCATGTAATTAATAGAAACTTTTAAGAGTTTAACTTTTAAGAACTTTCAACTTTTAAGTGAAAGGTAATGTAAAGCAATAGAAATAATTTTATACCAGAATCAAAAGATCGTTTATCAATAAGAGACATCCTCGAAGAATGACCTGAAGATTGCCCAGCAGAATCCTGGTTGAGAAAATTTTGAAAATTAGAATTACATTAACAAATTACAAAGCAAGAACAATTTTTTTTTGAGAAAGAAAAGAAATACCTCATCATTTTCAGAACTACCCATACTAATTAAACTACCAGCACTACAAGTAGTAAAGGATTTGGATGATTTTTCCTGTAATTGAAACCATATAAAAGGCTCTTAATTTTTATATAATACTTGACATGTTTTATAAATTCACTATTTATATTGACATGAACAGTAAATGCATAAAATAACATATCTACAATTTAATTTTATCATAAATGTATTTATGATTGAAATGTTTGAATTTATGATTGAAATATTTTACTGAAATATTTTTATTGTTCAAATAATGAAGAAGAATAGATATTAAAGAAAGTCATCAAATGTTCAATAAAATCATTCATAAAGGTATCAGCAATATCTTAGTTATTATTTTTTTAATTTCCTTTTTATAAGAGGATCAAATTTAGAACTTAATTAAAAACAGATATTTATTTGATTTTTTTTATGAAAATTCTGTTGCCATTCAATTAGAAGTAGAAAAACTAAATGTCATTTAAAATTTTTTTGAAAAATTTAATAATATGCTATTATATTTTGTAATAATTCTTTTTAGAAAAATAAAATTTTTAATAAATATTGGCCAAAATTTAACGAAGATTTGAGTGGACAAATATAATAGGATATCAATCCAATGCCTGTCCAAAACGCCCTGTGGATCAGGCTTTAGACTAAATTAGAATATTATAAACTTAAACATATTAATTACTTTTAAGCCTTGAGTTAGGACATCAACAGTGGTAGGACTAGTACATGGACTACGAGGCAAACCAATGTCATCATCATCATCAGAGTCCCGTCTAGCGCGAACTCTAGAAAAGAGTTCATCCTGCAGAAAAAAAAAGTGAGGGAATTTTAAGACCTTTTAACTTCAAAAATAAGTTGTGTGGCTTTATTTTAATAAACAGATAAAATATTTTATTCAAATATTATTAAAAAAATAAATAATTGCTTCTTCTCACATGAAAATTAAATCTAAAATGAACCATAGTTAAAAGCAGAACTAGTTGAGAGCAAAATAAACAAAATTTATATTTTAAAACTTATTTGAATTAAATTAGCTGAAAAAACTAAACTCATAGAGGGCCAAGGTCTACTCCACCTATCCCAGTTTTCTAATACGTTTGTTCTGGGGTGTAGGAGCAGACGTTCTAATTGGATGGTCAGTGAAATTCAGAACCCTCAGTGATTAGTCTTCAAGCATCCATTTTATGGACCCACTGAAGGGATGAAAAGCTTAGTCAAACTTGTCAGCCAAAATAGAACCATTAACTTATGTCTCAGAAGCGGGAAGTGCTACTACCATGCTACTGGGCCTCAGCTGAAAATAAACTCTGAAAAATTCATAAGATATAAGTTTAGCTTAAAAGATGCATTTATTTTTGTGCAGAAAATTATGAAACTGTCGTTTTTATTTTTTGAAGGAAGATCAGCTTTGTGTTTTTTCTTCTCTCTTTATTTTAAGTATTTTGACATTTGAACAATATAGTCCTTAAAGGTGAGACTCATAAAACCATTTATCTACCACTAATCTAAAATCTTTTGCAGAAAGCAGAGCAGTTGGCATCCTTGCATTTAATGTGAAAAATATGTGCTCCCAATAGTTTAGTCAGGAGAATGATTGAAAAGAAATTTTATTTTTTGAGTATTTTGCCAATTTCTGAAATTGTTTAAATGATGAAAATTATTTTTACACACAATTACAGAATTTAATTATCCTAAGATTCATCTAAGAAAGATCTCATTTATTTGAGCAAAACAATTTTATTTATAATTGTTTAGTAATTTTTAATATTTTATTTATAATGATCTAAAATTTGTGTAAACAGTAATGTTTTGGGCCCCTATAATATGTCATATTATTTAAAATAGAACTAAAAAACTTCACATAGATAAAATAAAGCATTTTTTAGATATGCAATAATTATAACTAACTTAAATAAGTTTTTATTATCCCAAAAACTAAATGCCCATAAAATAAAGCATTTTTAAACTATGCATAATTTCAAATAAATTTGAAATGCTGACCAGTTCCAATTCTCAAATAATAAAATAATTTTAAAAACCACGGTTTTGCAACAAGCAAGAATGTAAGAAGCTAATAAAAATAATTAAGTTAAAAAAACAAAAGGGTAAAACAAATAAAAAAAATTCAACCAATTTAAGAGTTGCTATCCCATGTGTAATACTAAATTCTTTCAATTATTACTTTATTTAACTAATTATAAATACTAAACAGAGTTTGTGATGGTCAACTTATTTAGAAACATTATGACTTAGAGAGTTTAGTATACCTAAAAACTTCATTTTAAAGTAGAAAACTTTTAATTACTCGGTTGATTTTCTAAGTTTTCCTGATGATAAACTATTCAGATTATGGATGTTTGCATGATAATCAAACATTATTTGTAGAAAAAATAAAACAAAATGCACACTTATTACGCAAGAATGTATTTATTTTAAAAAATATGTAATGCAATATTGTTTATTCATTAGTTTTGTTTTAATACAATTTATAAAATGATTGTCAAGGGTCCCCTGAGTGTTTGGGCACTGCCCGGATGTGCTCATGCGTAAAGACAGTACTGGGTTGTAGTAGTACGTGAATAACAATGGTTAGATCAAAATTTTCTTGCATTTTATGACCCTAACTCAACACGAAAATTTTTAATGCAAAAATCATAAAGGCTTTGAACTTTTTTTATTTCATGATATAAAGATTTTCATCCAATCAAGTTGTACTGTGCCATTTGCAACCTTGTAACTTATTAAATCACATACACTTTTCATCTTAATTTGATTAAAATTATAACTTTATGATACTCACTTTAAACATGTTTTTGATGGATGTTTGATGAATAGAAAGAGATGAACCATGTGTTACACTTAATGTTTCGCTACCCATAGCATTTGCATTGTTTTCAGGAGAGAAAATGCTGTCGTGGGAAACACTTAAGCCAATTTTTAGGGGTGAAGTTACTTCACATTTCCTGGAAAATTGTATAACATTCTGTTAGAGAAATTCAATAAAGATATTTGTAAAATTAGAGATGTTGACATTCAAATAGGATATTTTATTGAAGATGAAGTTGTTTTTGCAATATATGGGTTCCACTTAGTTTAAAATTTTTCATGTTAAAACTATATAAACTAGGGTGGCCACAAACATTAAGGAAAAAAAATTCCCTAATTTTTATTACATGATTATACATTTTTCAGTTTTCCCATATTCTTAAATTGATTATTTGTATCTTGACCCGCCCTATTTAAGGGCATACGAGAGTAGATACATAAAACATACATAAAACATCAGAAATTATATCAACAACAGTATAAAAAGAATAAAACACAAGCGACCAACAGTTAAAAACATGACTCTAAATCCAGCCAACGCATGGAAAATCACAAAGATCATAATTAAAAGAGTAAAAACAATATAAACATATTCTTAAATGTAAAATATATTACAAACTTCTTATGTTTGTCATTAGAGTTTAAAAAAAAAAAAAAACAGATTTTTTTGGAAAAAATATCGGATATCTCTGTACTTCAAACATGAATTTATTCATCTTCCCTGACTTTTTGGGTCCTTTAGTTAAATTTCTTTTTCCTTGTTCTCCCTGATTTTCCTGTTCTGTGGCCACTTTAAAACATATCAAAAGGAAACTCATAATTTATTCATGAATAAAATTTGCTTTTTATTCTTCACTATTATGGAAATTAAAAATTTTACGCCCTTACAGGAGGGTATTTCATATTGACCACTCTTAGTACATATTTATAGAATCCTGCCAAGAAAATTAAAAAAAAAGTATGCATGTTAGGAGTGTGAAGTTAATATTCAATCAGGGATACAACACAAATAGTATCGAAATCAAGCAAATCGCAACTTAGGAAACGGGACTAAAAATATCAAGATTAGTAAGATTGCCTGAGGAAATTAAGATGACAACTGTGATTATTACAATTTTTTTAAATTTATTTTTTATTTTATTTAACATGTTGAACTTATGGAGGTGTTTAAAATAATCCTAATTCAACTCCTCTCTGTTTCTTCTGACTATCAAATTGGTTTTGATGTTTTTAGTCCTGTTTTCCTGAGCAGTGATTGATTCATTAGATTTCGATATCATTTGTTTTTTGCTTAAATATTAATTGCATCTTATAATGCATGCATTCTTCTCTTACTTCACTTTTGACAAGGATTCTAAAAATATATGATAAGGCTGGCCATAACAAAGCACCCTGTGTATGTATATTTTCACATTCTCCTTTGCTAACTAAATTAAATAAAATTTTCAAAATTTCAATATATATATATATATAATATACTTTAATTAACATTCGATACCACTGTAAATTAGTTATNCAACAATAATTGAAGTGTCACTTTCAGTTTTTTGACAGATTTTTGAATTTCTCAAGAAATACTTATAGGATTATTTCATAACTTTAAACAAGTTTAGATCATGCAATTTCTCACACTTGTGAATAAATTTTAAAGTTTTAAGAAGTTTGAGGGACCGGCAATAAATTGCGAACGGAAACAAGTATATTTGAACACCCTATGCCGTAAAATATTATAGTAAGCTTGTAATTTGAATCAACTACTTTGGTTGTTATTTGAAATAATTTCATGGAATTTTGTTAACTTAGCTTAAATATTTATGAAGATATGGAAATTCTTTATAAAATCTAAACTTTCTGTCATGTTTTTTTACTATAGCTTTAAGAAAATTGAATTAATTTAAACAAAAGATTTGGAGATAAATTTAATTTGCAAATTATCATTATAAAATTTAAAAAAAAAATTGTTTAAAATTAAATAAAATATGAGCATTTAAAGTAGTTCTTTTATACTGCGTAAGCATGGAAAAATTGAAAAAAAAATCATAATTTTGTAGCGAATTCCATTTAGTAACTAATGGAAAAAGTTTGATTTGAATATCCTTGGAATTTTAAAGTTTTGAACAATTTACTCTATTTTTTGTACTTATTTTTTAAAGAAAGTTCTGAATGATAAGGAGCTTTTCACAAATTTTATTTTGTACTATTAAACAAGATTTATAAAAAATGACACCCGTATAGTGGGGATGATTCCCCATAAAATGATGTTTTCTTTCCTTTTACCATCACATTTGTTTGTAGGGACGATTATTGCAGACGTAGGGGTGCACAACCAATTTGAGTGAAGAGCAACTTGCACAGCAGGTTGAATAACAAAGTGCCGCACGCGTATTTGGACATGTTAACGGCAAATATCAAAATTTTTATCAAAACATAAGCATTCTTTTAACAGTATACCTGGAATTTATCAGTAATATTTTCAGAAAATTAAATTCATTTAATTATTAAAATTACTTTTAACTATCAAAATTCATTCAAAAATGGAAAAACTAGTACTTTTTTTTAAGGAAAAATTTCCCTTTTTTTTAAAATCAAAAATTGATGGATCCTACAAAATAAAAAAATTGAATAAAAGAAATATTTTTTTTTTCATATAGCTGAGTATACATTTTAAAATAAATTCAAACTTTAAAAAAAAAAAAAATTTAAAAAAATCTTCACAGAATGAAAGTATAAAAACTAAATCAATAAATACATATTTTGATGAGTAATATAAATTCAAATTGAATATTATAATTGAAGGCAATTTTAAACAAAAACCAAAGATTAAAGTAAAACTATTATAGTACAAAATGAGATTCAATATTTATTTAGTATTATACTTCAGATATTATTTCTGTTTTTTGAATTATAAGACGTTTCATGAATTTTAAATAGGAAACGTTTTATTTTTCGCTTTTGTCCTGAAAAAAATCACTTATGTTACAAAAAATTAGAAACAATGAGCAGCTTAAAAATTCACATTTTCCTAAATTTTCATGTTGCAACTTCATTGCGTTAAAATATCGGAATACATGGCTCTAACTGCCGAAAAAAAACGGTGGAAGAATAATTTGGATTGACGATGAAATACTCCACAAAATTGTATCAAAAAGTGATGATTTAAATGCACGATTAAAAACTCGCATATCTTTAAAGCATCGTAGTTGGAAAAAAAAACGAGATAGTATCGTCAAAATCACATGGAAAAACATTGCAATAGTTGCAAAAAGAAAAAAAAAAGTCGGTTAAATTACGATGAAATTAGCACGAATAAAGCGTGACCATAAGTAAGTATTTAGATGCATTATTTAAAATTTTCATGTCGTAATACAATTCAGGATTTTTAAGACTACGTGGAAATGTAAAGTAATAATTACCGAAAAATAGTTTAAAAACAACATGAATTTAAGATGAAATCTATACGAACAAAGAGCGTCAAAAAGTGATTATTTAAATATGCGATTTGAAACTCGCGTGTTGTAATGATCTCTAAAAATTTGGCATTTTCAAAATCACGTGGAAAAGCGTAGCAAAAACTACCTTTTAAAAAAAGGTTTTCATTCTTAAAAAAAAAATTTTTGTTTTACGATGAAATCGACGCAAATAGAGTTAAAAAGTGCGAGATTAAAATATATAAAAAAATACACAATTTAAACCTCACAAGTTCTAATATTGTATTAAATGTATCAGAATTTTAAAAACCACGTGGAAATTTGTAAGCAAACTGGCAAAAAAAAAAAAAAAAAAAAAAAAAAAAAAAAAAATGAATCGAAAAATCACTTGGATTTAAAATAAAATCGGCAAAATAAAGCGAGACAAAAAGTGATTACTCGAATTCAAAATTTGCGTATCTTAATATGAAAAAGTATTGGAAAGTTATTAAAAGTATTGGATTTTCTTAAAACGATCCAAAACTAGGAAGGAATTAAGGCGGAAAAAGCGATCGAGAAGTATAGATTTATAATAAAATCTATTTAAATTGAGCTCTTTAAAAAGTGATGACTCTAAAGCAAAGAATATATAAGCGGACATTACATATTCTTACATTATATATTCTCACATTTCTTTGTCTTTGTCTAAAGTGCGATTCAAAATTTTCGACATTTTTTTATTTTTCAAAATAAATAACTATTTTGTTTAGAAGCTTTTGCTGGCCGCATGTCAACAGTCAGCGGGCTGCAGGTTGTTTTTAGTAGATAGATTATTATTGCTTGTTATTAAATTTTGTCTCATGATACAAATTGAAATTTGTGAAAAACCTCTTACCATTTGGAGCTTTCTTTTGAAGAAGTTCAAAACCTACTTGGAAAATTGCTGGAAACTTTTTAAATTTTCAAGATATTCAAATTGGACTTTTTTCATTAGTTACCAAATACGATTAACAAAAAAAAAATTTTTTTTTAAATTTTTTTCCATGCCTGAGCATTATAAAATAACAAATTTAAATGCTCATATTTCGCATAATTTTAAACGAATTTTTTTTTTCACATTTAAAACTAATAATTTTGTAATTAATTAAAAATAGCTCCAAGAATTTTGTTTAGTATTATTGAATATTTTTAAAGCTTTAGCAAAAAACCTAAGACAGAAAGATTATTTTTTTATAATTTTTTTTTCCCTATCTCTACAAATATTTAAGTTAACGAAATTCCATGAAATTATTTCAAATAATAACCCAAGTAATTGATTCAAATTACAAACTTATTGCTATATTTCATGGCATAGGATGTTCCAAAATACTTGTTTTCGTTCGTAATTTATTTCCAGTTCCTCAAATCTCTGGAAGCTTTAAAATTTATTTAAGTATGAGAAATTGCATGATCTCAACTCCTTTAAAATTATAAAATAATCCTTTGAGTATTTCTTGAGATCTCTCTCTACTGCCATGTGTGTATATATATATATATATATATATATATGCACACATGGCAATTTGTATCTTAAAGTTTATTTTATTTTTTTTTAACATGCCTCATTTTACAATTTAAAAAATTATAAATGAAATTTGAACATATAATGAGTTTGACAGCACACAAATCTCGGACTAACGAAAAATAAATTGTTTTAAAACTGGACGGAGGAAAAAAATTTCTAAGAAAAATAAATTGGTTACAAATATATACTTTCAAGTAAAACTACAAACAGACCCTGATGGGTCCAACTGAATCAAAGACGGGCGTTGGTCAAGTTTAGACTTTTTGATAGAGGTAAAAAACAAAATTTCACGGTGCCAGCACAGTTAAGGCACCACGGAGATCTGGTTTTGCCAAGGTAATCGTGTTATCAAAAGATGACAGGTGAAATAACTTATTCATATATTATTATTTTACCTAATATGAAGATACCCAAATTTGAACATTAACATAACTAATAAATAATTAATACACATTAGTTTTCAAGTTAGAACTAATATTATTACATAAGACTGAAACTAAGGTATATCTGTTTCATAAATATTCTGGAGAAGTAATCAATTCAAAAGGAAGAATTTAATTGTTTTTGCTAGCTTAGTCTAAGCCACCGGTCTAAGTTAATGAGAACGCTAAACCATGGGGAAACTTTCCATGGGAAATAGTTGTTTCAACTCTAAAATTAATTTAAAGTATGGAAAATTAAGTTCAGGCAAATCTAGAGTAGACCATGAAGTTTTAATTGCTGAAAAAAAAATTTCAAAATATCAAGACGCAAACAAGTTACTGGAACTTTCCCATCGCGTAATCCTAAGTTATCCTCTCATAATTTGTCTTCATTTTGCTATTTAAAAATTTCTTTTCAGTTTTCGAAACTTCATAGCTTACTCTTGGTTTGCCTGAACTCATTTTTTCTATACGTTAAATTAGTTATGGAGATGAAAGAGAAGTTGCGTTGAAAAGTCCTCTTAAAGATTAACTTAGACAGGTGGTGGTCAGCTTATCAGGTTTCACAGTACTAATTTAGAGCGTGCATAGCAGTTTTTAAGATAACTCCAGTTTCACATAATATTTTTATTGTTTACCCTGTTCCATCGTCATCCACACTTTGCAGTTCACTGGTTGACCATGATTTTTTTGAGGCATCCGTCACAGTACCTTCTCTTTTGATGCGCCGACGAAAGATTTTACGAACCACTCGAAATGGATGAAAACGCTTCCATTTAGCTTCTGGAAATAAAAAACGTTGAACTTTAGCACCAAAAATAGAATTATTATGAAAACAAAACCTAAAACACTATTAATAAAATAAAAATGCTATAAATCTATAGAGGGTATTTCACATCCAGGACCATTATTACCATAATCATTCTCTTTTATATTTTGCTTCAAAACCTGTTCTCTTCACAAAATTAAAAATTTAATTGTGAGGACATAGTATGTGATTTAGTTCTTCAAAAAAAAAAAAAAAAAAAAAAAAAAAAAATTAAAGCAGGAAAAAGCAATAAAAATAAAATATATGTGTGTTGGCAAGACAGCACTTCATCAGGGGACACACTATCTGCCAACACACAGGAGCCTTTCTCTGTTGTCAGTGGAAAAATTGTGTGTGATTCTAATTTTGTCAAAAATGATAAATCTGAATATTGAAATAATGTCAAAAATAATTCCATGGACTAACAAACCATGTCATACTCGTACTCAAGTATTAAATTAGATAGCAAAATAAACGAATATATAAAAACAGGCAGGTAACAATAATTGCAAAAAGGCCGAATAATAGAAAAGGCATGGGGCTAGTGGCCAGAAGCTGTGATGAATGAAACTTCTGATTATATTCATTCATCTTATATTCATCACTCTTGCAGTGATGGAATTGTACTACGTTCGTAAAACTGAAACGTGCTCGTACATTAAAACACACCAGAAGAATTAGAATGTTAAGATATGAAACATTCCATAAATGAAGTTAAAATATTTTCCCATATTTTGTCCTCTCCTTTGCAACAAAGTGTCAAACTTCATCAACCCCTACACCACTTGTCACGTGTCATGCCTTGTTAAATTAAGATATACAAGCAGTTTAGAAACAAAATTCATGTTACAGGTCATATTTCAAATTTTATTTTTAAATTTTTAACTATGTATTTTAGTGACTTTTGCGAGTATAACTATAACTGCACGTGCATATATACATTTAATCTGCTGATTTTAAATGTTTTTTTTTTACAAAAATTTGTGTTGTCACATTTCTTGGTACCGCCTTTCCTCCTCCCAACCTTCCTTACGACCCAATTCTGAGTTTACGACTGACACTGTTCAACTCTGTAGCCTAGTAATTTTGAACCCAACCTAGAAGACAAGGGGACTTTGGTTCAAGCATTGGGACAAACTAGTCTTCCGGACTGGAGGACTTTTTAAAGGTGCTAGCTGTATTTTCGTTACATGGTGAGGAAAACCTCCCACGTTTAGCCCAACGGCAAGGGGATTCTAACCTATGATCCGTCTACCACTTAGGATATTTTACGCTCTGTCCTCTGAGCCACCGTGGCCTCAAAAACTGAAAAAAGTGTTTCAAAATTATAATTTGGCAGCTTGTGTCATATTATATTAACCAAACCCTTTTAGTTATGAAGCTATTGTTTCAGCATTGTAATTTATAATTTTCTAGGAAACGTAAAATTTTTATGTCACTTGCTTCTGTAACCAATAAAATTTTCATTTGAGCACTTTAAATTGAACCATGTATGCTTTTCTGAGATTGGAAACCCCACACACTCAAAGCTTTTTTCACTTTAACTTAATTGATTTGTTTGAATATTATTTTTTTAGCACATTTAAATCTAGAGAAAAAGCGTAGTCAATTCCTAACCAAAGGAAACCCAGGTTCTAGGTAACAAGCAGAGCTCTATTATAAAATTGGTTTTTACTATTTAATCAGGTATGAACGTAAGAAGAATAAAAAGTCTGAAACACCTATTTACTCTGGTCGTGAAAAAATGAATAAAAAAGCATGCGAAACTATTTTGTACGAAAAGAAAACATTAAAATTATTTGCATACTTATTTAGAGTTTTTTTTCTTCCTTTTTTTTCTATATGAGTGCAGTGCGGAAAAAAAAAACGGACTACCCTGAATAGGTAATGATTGGATCTACAAGATTATTTAACAAAAGTTGAAAAAATTATGAATTGTTAGATAAATGATTTTACATCATTTATTTTTTATAATTGTCGTTGAACAGCCGACCCAATTTTGTGTTTACGACTACTAAGGTTCAACTCCGTAACCTTGTAATTTTGTACTAATCCAGAAGACAAGAAAACTCCTGTATCAGTACCCTCAAATGTATTGATTCGTTATGGGAACGTGGAGGACTTAGCAACTCGACAGTTTAACGTGCATCAGTCACCATTTTACAACACGGGAGTCTTCGGCCGGCGGGGATCGAACACACGAACTCTTGGACATGGGCCCAGTTCCCTACCAACCAGGCTATCCCTGCCTATTTTACATCATTTGAAAAAAAATGTAGTTCTACGTGGCAAAATACAAAATTCGAGAGAATTGAAATCAGTCTACTTATATTTTTTAAATATGATGGACCGCTCTCTTGATTAAACTATTGAGACCATATTTCCTAAATTGCGACTTCCTCTTTTAATTTGGAGGTCAGAAATCCGAATCTGTCGACGAAAAGGTATATTTATTCAAAGAAAGTACATTTTTGTGATTGATTTCGTATAACTATTGTCTGCCCTAATCATTTAGCATGCATGAGATAGAACCATTAATATAGAGTCCAAGAACGGGAAAATCTGCTCATTAGATCAAGAGTTATTGAGGATAGTTTTTTTCTCTTCCCCGCACTGCACATTGACAGTCCAACAAACAGTTAAGTTTTATATATAAATCTGATTAAAGAGAATAAAATAATATATTCCTATACAAGTCGGAAATTCCACCATAAGTCACATGCCTGATTTTACACATTTATGATATATATTATTATTTCTATCAAAATAATTTATAAATAAAAATTTATAAATCCTTTCTTAATAGAACTAATCACAGTAATTAAATGTTGATTTGAAAATTACCCAATGTGCACTACGGAATACAATAGGAATCTAAACTAGATAACCAGCCTCCTGTGTTGGCGTGAATAAGAGGCGTTTCACAATGTTGCTTCAAACACCTACTGTTTGAATAAGACTAAATTCAGTTTTTATTTTACAGCAGAAAAAAAAAATAATACGAACGGCACGCACTATAATACATCCGGACAGCTGCTCCCACTACTTTGTTATACTTCTAAGAAAATCAAAAAAAAAGAGTAAGGCCTGTAGGTGTGAAAGAGTGTGTGAAACTGATTTTACCGCTACCTGGTCATTTGAACGACAAATAATGGCGTGCAAACTTTTGTTGTGAAATAATAGGTAAAGGCAAGAAAAATTCAAAGCTTAATTTTCTTTCCTTTTACATAATAATAAAAAAAAATACAATTTTATTACCACCGCGACTGAAGATTTGCAAATAGGCGTGCATTGATACGCACGACAACTAACATGTTTATTAATATTCACGGACGAGCGGGAAGAGGAGGGGGGGGGTAATTCACGAGATTGCATGATTTTGAAAAATTTTATATTTGGAATTATTTTAATGCAGCAATAGTATTCAAATCAAAGATAACATCGTAGTGATAAGAAGCTATAACAATATTTTTTTACAACTTATTTTCAATATAAGATAGCAAACATTTTCAAGTGGGGAAAAAAATGTAGCGTGGAGAAATTTGTAAAGCCTCATGAACAATGGATAATAAAATAAATTCAAATTTTTGTAAACTTATTTAAATATAGCGAGATAATATTGTTGTTGTAGTTGTAGTTCATTTACGTCGCACTAGAGCTGCACAATGGGCTATTGGCGACGGTCTGGGAAACATCCCTGAGGATGATCCGAAGACATGCCATCACAATTTTGATCCTCTGCAGAGGGGATGGCACCCCCGCTTCGGTAGCCCAACGACCTGCACGCGAAGTCGAGCACTTTACGGTAGCACAGTTTAACGAGGACCAATACCGCACACCCTCGGTCCCTACGCAGACTGATCCAAGTTGTCACCCAACCGCACACTGACCGTACCAGTGATGCTTGACTTCGGTGATCTGCTGGGAACCGTGTCCTAACGATCAGTCCACTGCTGGACGAGAGATAATATTCAAATGAAAAATTATGTTTAGACACTTTTATGTTATCTCATTTTATAACCAGCGTGGAGAAGCCGACCCAGTTCTGAGTTTACGACTATCAATGTTCAACACCGTAGCCTTGGAATTTTGAACCCAACTCAGAAGACAAGGGAACTCCTGGATCAAGCAGTGGGACAAACTTGCTTTCGTAGAGGACTTTTTGATGGCACTAACCAGAATTCGCGTTACATGGAGAGGAAAACCTCCCACACGGCTAGCCAAACGGCAAGGGGATTCGAACCCACGATCCGTCTACCACTGAGGATATTTTGAGTCAGCACTGTTGACGATGCGATCCGGAAGCAAAATTCGCATCAACCGGCCTCAGTTGAGATTTGAATGTAGGCCATATTTGAACGCCCTATCTCCTGAGCCACCGAGACCTATAAAAATTAATGAAACCTTAATTTTTACCTATAAAATTTTTATCTATTTGACGTTTTATTACTAGAAAACTACTGACGATTCCCCTGTTCAACGAATTTCAAATTAATTATTTTAAGTCTTTTTTGTGAATATGATATTACTCGTTTGATAAATATTATAAACATGAAGAAAAATGTCCATAGACTAGTGAATTTTAATTTTTATCTATAAAAATTTAAAAAAAAAATACTTAATCATATCTCTGCCATGAATTTAATTTGCAAATGTATATCTTACACTTATTTATAAAATTACAATTATCTCTATTATAAATAATAATAAAAAAACATAAAATTTATTCCTATTGTTTTATTAAATTATATTATTTCTCCACCTTACTATTTTAGAACCTATGTCTTGTAAATAATTAAAAGAATTTTAACGTATGTTAATTGCTTCTTTACACTGACAGAAAATTTCACACCCTACTTCCACAGATTAAAAGTTCATATATTTTTGTTTTAATTATTTATAATTTTGCTGCCGTTTTTATTTATTTATTAATTTAAACCATCAGACGTAGAAATGTAAGATATTAAAGCATATGTTGGTATTCCATGAAAAACATATTTCTGACAGGGGTGTCAGGCTTACTTATTTAAGACAGACTTATATTTTGGGGTGGAGGGAGTTCTGAATTCACCAAATAAATTTCAACATTGGTATCTTCAGCATAAAGGATGGTGGATTCGTGTTCTTAATCATTAGAAATCTCATGTCCCTCTAAATATTTCAGACAAGTAAAAAAAACTTTCATAAATTGCTATCGATTTAAAATTATCTAAGCTAAAAACAATTTCAGAAATAAAAAAAAAAATAAAAAACCGTAATGGTTTTGCTAAAATTTTTCAGATGGAAGAAAAAAATGTGATTTTTTTTATGTGTGAAATTTAACGAACTTTTATGGCTATGTATTTTAATGGCGCAAATTTTTTTTTTAATTTGATGCCTGCGAAGTCTATGGATTCGAAATTTAATAAATATTTTTTTTTATTTCTTGAAATTATAGCATTTTAATGCTCAATTTTTATTCTCCCATTATAAAATGAATAAAATTTTAGCTTAGCTAAAACAAAGCTAAAACAATGCTCACTTTAAGCACATTGAAAAGAATAGTTTCTGTGAAATTGCAGTTTATTTGCTGAAATTCTAATTTGCAACGCATTTGGCAAAGTAAACAATCGTCTCAGTTTGCTGAATGTCAGACAAAATTTGGCAAATAACAAAAAATTTTGGGAGATCATAGTGACCTGCAGTGCAGTGACCTCCCAATCTGGCACCTCTGACTGCAGAATAATTGAAGAAAATTGGAGCAAAAAAATTTGAAAATGTTAAACTGTAAGTTTTTTAAGCTGTCAGAAATCTGCTTTATGACACTAGTATTTTTCTTATTTAAGTTTCAACAGCGATTTAAGCGTCAGAACAAGGTCAATGCGACAAAACACAACATAACATAAACGATTTATTTATTTATTTAAGTTTGATAACAAATTGTATTGTTTAAAATGTTATCATACCCCCTTCAATCATTCATTCTTCTGTTCAACGGATAAAAAATTAACTTTGATGTGTTATTGACTATTAAAAAAAACTTTCAAAAGTGTCGAATACTTTTTTTAAAAGAGATGCGATAAAATCAGAACATTGTTGGTTCAGGCTTTTATCCACAGAATCGCACATAATCAATCCAATTATACTATAAAGATGGCAGCAACTATTTTTAATTAAAGCTAGAAAGCGTTATTTAAGGGAGAGGTAGAAAAAAAAAATAAACAATTTCTTTAAATTGCGTAATACAAGACAAAATTAATGGATTAAGTTTAACGAGAAAATTTGCTCTTACTAATTAAATTCGCGATTTTACTTTCCGTGATCATATTAAAAAGAATAGGCGCTATTTGCTTCATTTTCTTATGAGTTACAGCAATATGATTGCCCAGCAATACATCTGGAACTATTGGCTGTTAAATAAGGAGACAAATAGTAAACAATAATATTCATATATTTTTTTTCTAATTTTAAACTCTTTGAAAATTTGGTTCACTGTTTAACCATAATATTACAACCTCGAACCATAACATTATGCAAAGTTTCTGCAACCTCAAAAAGGTTTACTATATTTTAATATAAATTGAACTGTAGTGTAATTAAGTTTAATAAGCATGATATTAAGATTTGATTTGGCACCGTATTTAGTTCGCATGAAATTTTCACAAACGCGTTCCAAAATTTCCATTAGAATCTTTTCGAATCATGATGTCTATGCGAAACTTTCACAGCTGAAAAGCATTGTTTGAAATCCATATTTGATAGGCTTTTTATGAGCTTTGTTTCTATGATTTTGCATCAAGAAGGGAATGAAATCACGTTATTTTAAATCCCAGACTTGATTTGAATTTTAGGAACAGAAAAATATCAAATAAAGTAAGATGATGTAAGCGAATGCTCCAACTCGGTAAAGCTACGTAAAACCACTGGCGCCGTATTTGTTGCGAGCAGAAGAATCTATGAATAAATCTTAATTTCAAATTTTATCTATCTTAACTCATATCCATTATACTTTCACGAAATATCTAGATCGATTTAAGCTTTTTGTGGCAGATTGTACGTTTCCGTAGTGTTTTTAAAAAAATATTAATGTAAATACTTTAAACTGATTTGTTCAGTAAAAATAGCAAGATTTAATACAAATTAGTGACGAATTTGAAATTTGTATATAGGAAGAAGGAGACAATGGACAATACAGGCATGATCTTGCTTTAGTAATTTGAAAATAAACATCAATTTCGTTATTCGATTGCCCCGCCCTGTAAGCAAGTAAATTATATCTTGAAATTATAATAATGAAAAAAATTTTCATTTATAGTTTTTTCTACTTTTTTCCCCTTGTATACAGGTTAAGTGCAAAATGGAGAAAACTTATACTTCTGAAACAGTTGCTTATTCTTTTCTTTCTCTCTCTCTCTCTCTCTCTCTTTAAATCAAAACAGAGGGAAAAAAACGCATCTTAAATCACGTATTCAAAGTAGTATTCGCGCTTGATTAAAAATAGGAATGCAGTCTAGCACGTTTGCTATCAATTCTCATCTAGTGAAGAATTTTAAATTAAAAAATTATAAAGGACTTTAAACTGAAAGACGCAATAAAATTCTGCGTGATGTTTAGTGCCCTATATAATTAAATCAGGTATCACATCAATAAATAATCAAATGCGTATTTTCTTTATTTTGTATATAACTCTGGTATATGTAAACGTGAAAAAATAAATAGCAAGATATGCGAGAACTTGTCCCCATGAAAAATAAAACGAAAGATATTTAAACTTAAAATGGCAAACTATTTTATTTAATATATTTGACTCCATCGGGTAAGAGAAAACTATGCTATATATATATATATA
>NC_092214.1:53844600-53870061 GCF_043381705.1 Parasteatoda tepidariorum
ATATACTATATATAATTTTTTCACATCAGATTGACGATCATATTCACCAACGATTCTACTCTTCAATGCAAATTTCTGAGGCCAACACGAAATGCTAAGGAAGTATATGAATATCTATTTATTTAAGCCAAAATATAAACATAGTTTTTGTGTCAAAACCTGCGAATACAAATAATCACTTTGAAATAGGAATTAAAAATGTTAAAATTAATGAGCGATAAAAATTCCTTTTTATGTCGTACAAAAATATTTCAATTTTCCACCAAATCATAGAGTAAATTCAAATTCTTTGGTGTGAGTTTTTTCTCCTTCGACGTTTTGAAATACACAGGATAATAATAGAAATGAAAAAATTTTAACGAATTCATTGTTTTTCCAGTAAATTTTAATAGATGTATTGATTCATTTTTAGAATTCATTTTTATCATCAATTATTTAATCGGATCTTAAATTAGCGAAGCATATGTAAATAGAAGGGTTCTGAAAAAAAAGTTTTGACTCATTAAAAACAATAGCAGAGACTTCAGGAACTGAAATATATAAATGATAAAAAATAAACCTAGAACAAAAAGAAAAAAAACTCTAAAGGCTTAGAAATGCGTAAAAGAATTAAAACCTAAGCCTTTTCAACCATATAAGGCAATTTTGAAAAACTCATAAATGACAGTTACTTCAAGCTCTACAAATCACGTGATCTTTATTTTAATTCACCTTTTTCAACTGATGTACTCTTGGTTAACACGGTGGTTAAAACAAGATTTCCAAACCTTTGAAATATTTGACCAAGGTCGAACCTGTTTAGATCAGAGAAGTGGCCCACATTTACTAAAACTGGACATTGCGTCGCTTTGTTGATCATTTCACAATATAAAAGATGCATTTTTTCCCCGCCCATACAAAGTAAGAATCTATAAAAAAAAAATATGTTATTGTCTTTTAAACTATTATACCTATTTGTAAGTTAAAATTTTTTTTCTGCCTATTTGTTAAGTATACTTATTAAAGTTTATTTGTTAAAAGTAAGCGAATCCATTAATGAACTGAGTTCAGTAGTTCATTTTTTCATACATGTCACAATGCATCCAGCTCCGCCCTGCGCTCAGCGTATTATGCTGCAACTTTTACATTTGTAAAATATTATTTAAATATTTTGGTACAATAATCTTAAAAGAATAAACTATCGAAAACTGCGATATTTTTTTTCATTGTTTGAAAATATAACTGTCTTAATCCCCTTAAGGGATTAATAGAAAATTGTCAAAAAAATAAGTCACAAATTACTTCTTCAAACTGTAAATTACGATAAAACTAATGGAAATTCTTGATAATAAATAAAAATCAAATATATAAGATTATATTTAAGACAAGAAAGTTTATTATAGTCAATTCATAAGTTTAAAAAAAATAGAAATATTTGGTGTAGATAATATAAAATGTGAAAAATTCTAATTAAAGTAAAAAAGAAATGCATTATCAACTGCTACTTCGATAGGATTTAAAAGGAACAGGAAGGTTTTACTATAATATTATTCATTATTTATGAGTGCATAAATTAAATAAAATACTAAGATTAGAAAGCGGAGAGTATTTTTTAGATAGTATGAAACGCGATAAGTTTTAATTAAAGTCAAGCAGAAATGTATCCTCAGCTTCTACTTCAATAATGCTTACAAAAGTTGGCTGAAATGTTTGCATAACTATTGTTAAATACGTAGCAGTCTAGCAATATACAACATAAATAAAACACGAGAATAGGATTAGAAAGTGAGTAATATTTTGTAGATAATATGAAACGTGGAAAATTTTAAAAGAAGTAAAAAAGAAATGTATCATCAGCTTCTACTTCAATAATGCTTACAAAAGTTGGCTGAAATGTTTATATAACTATTGTTAAATACGTAGCAGTGTAGCAATATACGAAATAAATAAAACACAAGAATAGGATTAGAAAGTGAGTAATATTTTGTAGATAATATGAAACGCGGAAAATTTTAAAAGAAGTAAAAAAGAAATGTATTGTCAGCTTCTACTTCAATAATGCTTAAAAAAGTGAAATGTTTACATAATGTTCAATATCTAGTAGTATAAATAAAAGTAAAGTAAATAAATAAATAAAAGACAGGATAATATAAGTAAAGTAAATAAAACACAGGATACGATTAGAAAGAGAGTATTATTTTGAAGATATGAAACGCTAGAAATTTTAATTGAAGTAAAAAATAAATGTATCATCAGCTGCTACTTCAATAGTACTTAAAATGTTGGCTGAAATGATTGCTCAACTATCGCCTAACATGTCGTAGTTTACAAAATAAATAAAACATAAGGATTAGAAAGCGGATGATATTTTGGTTTCACATCATGTCAAAATGTAGGTAAATAAGCATTAAAAAAAAGGATAAATGATTATTTAAATTCTAAATTTTCTGCCCACGTATGAATTTATAAACAAACAAGGACAAATGCTTATCTGATCTTGTTTAATGAATCATAAATGAGTGGGTTTTGAATCTAAAACCCACCCTAACCTAGGAATAAAATAATGAATGTATCAGGTCAGTTGTTTTTACTTACGACAGACTGGGTTTTCAACAGCTTCTCTTTTGTTTCTTTCAATTTCAACTACGGATTATTGTTTGGAGCACTTTAAATTAAAATGCACGACAACCTTCTGTAAATGTTTTTCAAATATTTAAAGTAGAAGTAAAAAATTTAAACATTTGATTATTGGTTTTATAAACTTGATTTCTAATGTTTTTACCCCGCCATTACATGCAAATAATTCAATGGTATGTATTGGGGCTGAGTTGGCAGGGCGTTGGGCTTATGTCCAAGAGGTCTTGAGTTTGATCCCAGCCGGCCGAAAACTTCCTATGCAGTAAATGGCGACTGATGCACGTTAAATCTGACGGATTACAAAGTCCTCCATGTTGCCATAACAAATCAATAATTCTGGGAGTACTGAATTAGAGATTAATCGTTCTCTGTTTCAGGTCAAAATTGCGATTTGCGGATGAATGAAGTATGAATGGATCCGCACTATTAATGGGCTGTGACGTGTGTGTAACTTCGTTTTGCTTTGGACTACAACTCATATGAAATATTTGGAGCAATATAGGCTACATTTTCCTTAAAAAAGGACCATTTTCACATGAAACTGTTCTTCAGAATTATTTTGACATAGGTACCAGACAAGTTACCGGAATTTCCATTAGAGAACAACAAAATGAAACTGGTAATATAGATGGATGTCGTTGTGTTTTTCACTAAAAATGTTTTTCTGGATGATTTGAAATGTCGGTTTAGCATTACATATATTCCCTGATTTAAGCCTTTCTTATTTATTCTAAATAATTAAAATGCACTAATAAACCATAAAAAAAAATGCTGAAATATCTGTTAATTTAAGATACTGCATATACAACTAAAACAACATGCTTTAATATTAAAAAAAATTATTACATTTTTGGAACAAAATCGGTGGAGACGTATCATGATAACGCAAGTATAAAATTCTTAGAGCATAACTATACCAATTACTTAAATTTATGTGGAAAATATTTATCTTCCAAATAATATATTATTAAAATATTATAATTTGGGAGATAAAGCATTTTGCTACAGTAAAACCAAATCATATTAAAATATTTTTACCTTATCGATATCAGAAGACAGCTGATATTCCAGACATTGCAGTAATGATATACCTGATAGTGCGAGCAAAAAAATCGTTTGTTATTTACGGCATGATAATAAGAAAAAAATAGACGCTTTTACTTAACCTAGAGCAAAAGGTTTGTGATGCTCGCCTTTGGCATGGAAAACGAGTTTTCGTTTCAATGCAAATTGGTATACAGCCGAACCTATTGGAATGCAACTAACGAGTTAGATGAAGAAAAATAGAAAATATTGGAACACACGGAATGTTTTCCTCGTCAAATTTTTTAATTTTCTTGATGAAGTTTTAATGGAGAAAGTCTTCCGCCTAGTTTTGATTACAGGAAGAAATACTCTGTTGTTAAAAATCTGTTACAGTTGATGACTATTCATGGGTACATTCGCTCATTAACTATGTTTTAATAATATAGAGGTCATTGATAAGAATTCGTATTACTTCGCAATAAAGATTGAAGCAATTAGCATATGCTATTTTAAATCTTTGTGATGTATCATAAACACAGGGTGATTATGAAATAACTTTGCTGACATATGAGTATCTGGATATACTGTTTGAGAAAACAGAATAAAATTGTGTACATTTATTTTGATCTATAAGCTCACAAATGGTGTTAAGAACGATTTCGCAGCTGTCGCGGTTACAGTTACAGTGACAAAATGTTAAAATTTTCAGATGGCAGCACTCACTTTTTTTGATCAAAACGTAACGTGACTCTATATTAGTTGTGAGCATATCCTCCCAAATTTTTTACTTACATACATCGTTTCTATTAAATTCATCAGGGCCTGATTATCGCCTAGGCCCTAAAGGCATGGGCCTAGGGTCACAATTTCTGAGGGTCCTCAAAATTTTGTAAAAAGTATAATGAAAGGTGGGCTAGCTTTGTGTTGGTTTAAGTATTAAATAAAAAACAGTGTTACAACAAACAGTATTAAATAAAAATCAGTGACTTGTAGCAAAAATCACCGATTTCAATTGTTTGTGGTCACCAAACTATTTTTATTTTGATACAACATTGTTTTGTTGTTTTATATTTTGCTTTAACTTATAGATACGTAAACTTTATCTTAGAAAAATAATCTTCAATTGTCTTCTTTTAAAATTTCTTCGAATGTTTCTCTTGAATCATGCAGTTCAATAGATTCTTTTTCATTGTTCGGACTACTCTTCAGTAATTTAATTTCAAAATATGTTGTAACGGGGCCGGAAAATTTGGTGGACCCTGAGCCTGAATTTGTCTTGATCGGTCCCTGAATGTCATCGGGGGTAGGTATTAAATCAGATATTGAAGGAAATGAAAAAGGAAATGAAAAGAGGGATATGTCTTGCACGTGATATACGCGTTATCGTCTTCGGAGGATTTTCAGACATGCAATTTTATTCCGAAGAGTCCATGTTCCTTTGGGTATCGAGAAGCAACTAACCCCGACGAACTTTAATAAACTCATTTGTAATGTATTTGAGTTGACATTGTCCAACGCTGTGGAAATCAAATTCAGAGCTTCCAGAACATTTATTTTGCTTTAAAAGCATCTTGCAGGCCGTGGGGATCAAGAAAATGAAATGATTACCTAACCAGCTATTTAGTGTAACGTATTTTGAATGATTCGATAATTACGAAATTCTAAGGCTCACGTTCGTTGGAAAAAATTCCACTCTCGAATTTTACAATTTAAGTTCCATACTTCCTTTTCCCTCACACACAGAAAAGGACAATAAGAATAATGTCAGAAAAGCTGCAAAAATCTAATAAGCAAGTCGCTATTTGATAGAAAAGAAAAGAAAAAGAAAAGTTTGTGCGAGCTTCGTAGAGAAACTTATAAAGAGGGATTTTCTTAAAAAGGGTAACGTAAAATCCGTGATAATTTAACATCATTAATATAAGAAATTTTTCACGGATCAGCTGAAGATGACGTTGGAAGCTGGATAACGAACGAAACGGACAACGCAAAACCGATATTCCGTTATTTTTATATATATATATATATATATAAGATNTGGCAAACGTATATATATGTATATTATAAAAATATATACTATATATATGTACATGCACCATATGATTCCAGGTGACTATATTATTACGAAGTCTTTTTAAACTATTTTAATAAACTTAGGCGATGGGTGTCAAACCTTTTTATTTTTCTTGAGATTTGTAGGAAAACACGTTATAATATGATTTTTAAATTAGAAGTTTCGAGTAATCAATTGATATTTAAAAGAAACTTTTTTAAATAAGAAGATTGCAAGTCTTTTTTGATATTTTTGTTGTTGATATTATTTTATTTCATCTTTTAAAATATTATTCTTTCATTAAAAATGCGTATTAAGAATATTTTTAATAAACTTATAATTCTAAAATTTTGATAAAATTTATTACTTTCAAAATTGTTTTTGTTTTCAGTATTACCATTTTGAAAATAATTTTCAATAATTATCTAAATTTTCACATTGTATTTTTGTATCTTTTTTTGAAAATAATAAAATTCTTACTTCAATTAGCTAATGTTAATGTTAATGTTGTTAATTTACGTCGCACTAGAGCTGCACAAACTTCAATTAGCAATTTCAGTTTATGGCAATTTTATTGTTGATGGTTTAGAATATTCAAATCGCGTACATTCTTAGCCAAACTTGCACAGAGAAAATATTTACTTGAATGCATAAAACCCACTTTTCACCGAGTTTTCAACATTTAAATAAGTGTTAAAAGTGTTTCAAGAAATATTTCTCAGTAAAAATTCCATCAACAACGAATAAAAAATATCTGGAAACCATTGAAAAATTGTGCTAATTTCTTAAATTCTTTTTTTTTCTTATATCACATTTCCAATAACAAACAATAATGAAAATAAAAAAGAAAAGACACCTAATAACATAGATCTACCATGAGCAACGATTTTAAAAAAATCCTCACGTTTATACCTGAAAAAAAGTTCTTTTTTTAACAAAAGGAAACCGGTAATAAAAGAACGATAAAAGCCCGTTAATACTTCTTTTTTTCATAACTTTCTCAATGCTTTCACACCATTCATTTTATTGAGCTGAATACACAATTTTCTTTATTTCTTTTCAGAAGAGTGCTACTATACAAGTAAATCCGAGAATTAAAGAAATTGAGATCAAGGATATTTGGATTATACCAGTTTTTCACATGAAACAAGTTTCTCATATGTCCCGCAGATATAACTAATAAGGAGACAAAAACTTCAACTATTACGTATAACTGGCACACTAATATACTTTTGTTCATTGTCTGCCTTTATTTTAAATTACATCATCGCCTTCTCTTCTTAAGCCCTTGACATTTTGGTTAAAGAAGAAAATTTTTGTGAAAATAATAAAGAATCTATGTAGAATGTAAACGAAGCCCCTTTCAGTGTTAATCAGTAATATTATAATGCAATAAATGAACAAAATCTCATTGCTCATTAAATATTGCATTATACGCAAAGAAAACCTAAGTTTGGATTGATTACTTTTCAAATTCTCTTAGTTGCTCAACAACTGCAATAATTTAAGGATCAACAATGGAACTACGTAGCTATTCCAGTTATTTTAATTATTATTATTGCATTTATTTCAAATTAAATGCAATAATTATTAATTACAAATTATCATTGATGATAACAAATGTTATTTTTTACTTTGAAAATATCATTAAAAACTTAAAGAAAAAAAAGAACAACTTTACTTTCAGAGTAAATCTCGAAGATATGCTAAATCGAAAATTGAAAAAAATAACATCAGATTTCATGTATCTTTATACTATATATAGGCTATGGGCGCCATTAGCGTTGGGAATGTGGGTATATGTCCCCCTCAATAATTAGAAATTTTTAACAGCCCCCTTCAAAGTTTCTGACAAATAAGGAAATTTTTCAAACTATCACCAATTAAAGTTCACCAAAAGTTAAAAAACAAAAAGGAAATAAAAATTATTTAATTATCAGATATTTTGCAAATTTAATTTTTTTTTCTTATCTGCGAAATTTAGAGAATTATTGTAACTGCGTATTTTAATTTCCTCCCTCTCAAAAACTAGAGCCCAGCAACACCCATAAGGCAAACCATATACGATAATTCATAACAATAAACATCAAAATTTAGTCAAATGTTAGCAAGTTTTGCAATTTTTTACTTCAAAACATTTCTCACTACTAACTTCTGTAATACGTGAATGTTAAAGCACGTTATTTTTATTTTAAAACATGCCTTTTCTTATATAAAATATTTATGCTCATATAAGTTTCATGTAGGTTTGAAAATTAACTAATGACAAGATAATGAAAAAAGAGGAGTAAAATGGAATTCAAACTTAAATTTTTTATTTACGAATTCTTTAAGAAAATAAAAAGTTGCAGGTGCTTTTGCCGAAAATTGCTTTGATAAAACGCAAACTGAGTTGCCTCTTTTATTGCATATTTGATCGGCAGAAATTGTCTTAAAACCAGTCACGTCATCACAATCACGTTACATATTATAGTGTACCTATTTTTTTCAGAAATAAATATAGAAAATTGATTACAATACGTAAAAATTCATAAATATATTTTTACTTTTTCTACTTTAGCTCAGGCTTGTAAAATAAAAATGAATTTTTTAAATTTTTTTTGTTTTTATCCAAGACAGTTTTGCATGCGTTTGCTGCGTGCGATAGGGGTAATATGTTAAAAATGAAATGGTAAACTACTACGGCCATTGTCACTGCTATATAATCCTTTGGAACTGAATAAAGCTGAATAAAGGTAGTTTTTTCAGTTTGTTTCTTGAGTGTTTCGTATCAACAATAACGCGCATCAAAAAAAAAAAAAAAAANAAAAAAAAAAAAAAAAAAAGGAGATATAAATTCTAAGCGGAGGAGGTAATCGATGAACGAAAAAATCTCCATTTCTCTATTCTTCAATTAGAAACCTAAACCCGAACTACGATAAATCTGGAATCGATGCAAAAGCAACCAATGTCACTGTTTGACGAAAAGGTACGCCTTCGGCTAAAAAAGGACAACTTTTATCAACAATCGAATGCTTATCAGCAAAACGAACTAACTCAAACTTCAAAGGAATGCACAGGATATAGTTTAATGACATGAAAGCTGGATGCAGTTAACCTGCGAACTTAAAGTGAGAAAATTAAATGGTGCTAGACACTATGTTTGACGAAATAACAAAAAGTAGAGTAATGACACACAGGAACGAAAGGAGTTCACGAGAGCAGTGGTTCCCAAAAGATGTTCCGCGGAACCCTTGGGTTCCATGCAAGTTCATAGGTGTTCCGAGAGTATTGACTTATTTTTAACCAGTAATGATTTTTAAACCTGTAACTTACACTTTTGTCCTATCAATGACACATAATTTATTTAATATTTTTGTTATTTGTATGAAATGCCAATGGAAAAAAATAGCAAAATTAAGAAGAAAAAAAAACTTCAACCATATATTACAAAAAAAATACGCATTTATAAAAAAATGCATTAGTATTTCTAATCGAATTTTTCAATTCAAAATAAAGTAACTAAATTTAAACTGTGAATGCTTCTCTGATAGCGTTTTTTTTTTTCTTCGAAAATCCTAATTCAGCTTATTTTATTTATTTAATCTAACGCACACACCAAAAGTAAATTCAGAACTAGATTCGAAGTAGTTTCAGAGCAGTGAATTCAACTGCCGGACATAGAACTTCATTTAAAAGTTTATTTGATAAAATAATAAAAAAACTTAATAGCCTCATTAAATATTTTCTGAATAATAATTAGATAGTAAATTAACTGCTGCTAATGGCTTAATCTGTAACTTCAAGGTTCCGTTAAAAGAATCGGAAGGATTCCATAGGCCGAAAAAAATCGGGAACCCTTGCACAAGAGCAATAAAGAGAGGCTACTACTGAATTAATCCCATATCAGAAGTATAGAAATATTTATAACAATATTTTCTCAATAAATTAAAAATGTTATTTACTAATAATTTGCGAATTCGACATCGGTTGTTTTTGCACTGAGCTACAAAAATAACTTTAAAGAAAAGCATTATTTTTAAAGTTAAACACCCGCAATAGTGCTTGAGGTTATATATATAATTTGAAATTGTGGCTATTAATAATTTGGTACTCCTAGTACAACATTACTTCCAAAGATTGCATACAAATTAAACGTAATAAAAAACAATATGAAAGTCGTAAAGATAATGAAGTTTCTTGCACAAGTAAATGAAAGTTAAATGCGTGGAATGTGCACTGAACTGAAGGTGGTGAAACAAGCAATTAAAGGTTATCTCTAACAAACTGCATTGTTCCTTAATAGTAAGACAGCGTAACAATGATACGAGTTGTGTTAGAATGCTTGAATAAAACTATGACTACGATTCACATTATGTAGTAACACTATACATTCATCTTGGGAGGCAAATTTAAATATATATAATCAAAGCAAAATCCTGAGAAAAGCATACATAATGCTAGAAGTATTTTAATGTTTTTAAATATTAATATTGCGCTAAAAAATTAGTGTCTGTGAATAATGCGTAGTTTTTTAAACTTACGATGGGTATGTTTAAAACACGTGAGATAAATGTGCTACACTGTCAGAATTTTCATTCTGAAATTACGGTAAAATATTTGGCAGAAGTCTGTCCGTCCGATTAACCATAAAATTTATGACTAGGGACATTTTTTTTTACCTTTACGTTTTTGAAACTGTTTTAAATTGTATGGTTAAAAAAACGGAAATGCAAAACCACACGGTTTTGTAAACATTTTCAACTAGAATGGTTTCTAAACCATAAAAATAAAATTTAAATGGATATTGAGGCTCTGTTGGTGCTGCGTAATTTATGAGTGAATAATAGTTTTGTATTAAATAATAATCCGGGGCCACCAATTGAAGAGTGCCGAAAGCTGGAAACTCTTCATATAATGAGAGAATTGAAGAACGATGGTGGTGTCAACGCTTTGATTCGAATCCTTGTTCAGCTGGTCATGAGACTAAACAATTAGTCCTCTCAGCAACAGTATGTACTCGGCTACACAGAACAAAAAGGATTTATAAGGTGGACTTAGTTTTCACGGATAGAATTCTGGTTATTAAACCGTATTAGGTAAAAACAACCAATAAACACTTTTTCTCACACTTAACAGTTTGAATATCATAATTTTTTTTTATCGTTATTTGACTGTTTTAGTTGAATAAGATAAAGTAATAATTAAATAAATTGCTATTTAACCATTTTTATAGAGAAACTTCCAATAGTATATAAATCATTCTGAAGACATTTCGTTACATGTTTTTGAAATATTATTACGTGATATGGTATTTTGTGCACACTGTTTTTGACGTAATATTACGTTCTGATTTAGTCCTTCCATTTCGCCTTGTTTTTGACATATCATTTTGTTTTCTACTCCTTGCCTGCATGCTAACAAATAACAAAGATTGCTTGTATGCTAGCAAAGAGAGATAGAAAGATATCGATAGAAGGATAGATAGACAGATCTTTTATGAAGATTATTTCACTAGTCCTTATTAATTTTTTTTAATCACATTTGATGTGCTGAAATGAAAATTAAAACATAAATGACGTTTAGTGGAAAACGAGTTAAGACACATTTTTCCGAAAGGGGACATTGTTAATTCAAACTTTTCTTTTTTTAAGATTCGTTTTCGTATAGATTCTTTACAAATTTCCAGAATTTCCCCTAGATAACAACAACTTTACACAAAAAGCATATCACAGCCTACATGGAAATAGTGATGTTTTTCACTAAAAGTGCTTTACTTTTTAATTTGAAACCAAGGTTGAGCATTATATTATCCCAAGCCCCCCAATTAATGAAAATTTAAGATAGATTTCTTCTTTGCACGGCTGAAAGCTGAGATGAAAAAAAAAATGCTGTTTAACATGTTCTACTTTATATAACTCAAACACTAACAACTACTTTTGTTCAGTTCAACGAAAATTAACTAGAACTAATTAACTTTAATTATTAAACCAAACGAATTACCACATTTGATTTAGTTTAACTTAATTAAATAAGTTTGCGTAAACATTTTGTTTTATCTTATAACCATCGTTGAACAGCCAACCCAATTTTTGGGTTTACGACTACTAATGTTCAACTCCGCAGCCTTGTAATTTTTAACCCAATCCAGAAGACAAGGGAACTACAGGATCAAGTATCGGGAGAAATTTGCCTTCGTGGAGTACTTTTAGCTGGAACTACACCGCATTTGCGTTACAAGGAGAGTAAGACCACGAGAACCTCCCACTGTTAGCCTGACGGCAAAGAGACTCTAACTCGTGATCCGTCACCCAATGAGGATATTTTACGTCAGCACTGTGGACGGTGCAAGTCGGATGCGGATTCGTATCGATCAGCCGTCACAAGGATTCGAACCCGGTTCACCTCATTGGAAGGCGAACGCTCTATCCCCTAAGCCATCGCTGCTCTGCGTAAACTTTTACAATTTTTCCAGATACTAAGTAAGTTTGTAGTCCCTGTTTTTAAATTGAGAACAGGGATAGTTAATGAATCAAATAACTTCACACGCATTTCAAGTATGATCTAAAAAAAGATTAATTATCAAAGTTGAAAGCCTGAGCTTTGAGACCAAAATGTTAGCTCTATAAACCAATATTATTTTAGCACAAGGAAAACTGATCAGTTTTATAACAATGACGTGACCGACTGATTGAAATGCCCATGTCAGTTAGCAAAGTGTTAAACATCAGTGATCACAAACACTTAGAAAAAATTCCCAGACAATGTCCTGATTTTTCCAAACTAATTTTGTCGAATTTCTCTGGATTTTTTTAGTGATGACTTAAATTTTATTATTAATTTTTCAATTATACTTTTTTCTGATACATATAATATGTTACAAAACACTTCTGTTTTCTATTAGAATTGCAATAATTTTAAACATTTGTTCTTAATGACCATTTTTTAAGAAAGAAATCTTTGACTTTAATGTACATCGCGTAAAAAAATAAACGGACCACCCTAAATAGCTTTTGATTTTAATATTTCATTGGATGTGACCTTAAATATATTAATTAATTTTTGTGCAGACTATATTTTAAATTAAGAAATAAGACACAAAGAGCATTTTCTCTGAATAAACATACCTTATTTTCGACGGATTCGGATTTCTAACCCTTAGAATATAGGGGTCACCGCAATCTGTGAAATATGGTCCCAATAGTTTGGTTGGGAGAGCGGTCCAAAGTTTGGACCCTTTAATGTTAATTTTACTTTTTACATATTTCGTCATACCCCGAAAACTTTTTAAGCGAATTGAAACATTTTTGCATACAATCATAAAACTCATTTAACCAAAGATAATACCATGCAAAAAATTACTTTGCGTAAACTTTTTTTATGATTTTATTTAATATAAATTGAAGATCTCAAATTTTAAGAAGATACTTAAAATTCGACCTCTCAGGAACTATTCAACCAATTATGATCAGTATCATTAGATCAAAAGTTATTCAGGGTGGTCAGTACTTTATTTTGCGCTATGTACCTCAAACCTTTTAGTTTCTCTGACTTTTTTCCTGACTGAAAAATTTCCATGACTTTTCCATAATTTTCCTTAATTCCCCAGTTTTTTGGCTGCGCAACCGTTAGTGCTATAGGTCAAAAAAACTTTAAGCAATATCATCAAAGTATTTAAGGACTGTAATGTATCAAAATATGTAAAATATACCATCTTAATCAAGGATGGAGAAACCGCAACACGCATGCCACATAGTAGCATGACAGAGTCTAATAGTGGTATGCGAAGAGTAAATGATAAATTAAAAACTTGAAGAAAAATAATAATGTCGTCTTCAGGAACTTTGACAAATTCAGTAAAAGCCCTTGTAAATACACTCGGTAAACATTAAAGAAATAATTAGAGCATAATATAATCAAAATATCGTTCACAATTAACTGATACATGAACCTAAAATAAATTTTGTGAACATCTTCTCACTACGCTATACCAACTAAACAAACTAATTCCACTATAGATGACTAGGGATTAAAACTACAAACGCAAAATTCATATATGTTAATTAAATACTGATTGTTCACTAATTGTTTAGAATTAAATGTCAAAGGTTATTCATTTATTCATAAATTAACTGATTAAACCTTTAAAAATGTTTACTAATCACAAAATTAAAGTTTAAAATTTTTCTTTTATTTATTATATTATTTTTTAAACTTCAGTATTTCAGAGATTTGCATGACGAAAAAAAAAATTGGTATTTGCATAAAAATCCCATAATTAGAGTATAAATAACTTTTTCAAAATGTTGGAAAAGTTGGAAGCGGTACGCATAATTATTATTATTTTTTTTGGAGAGTGGCACTCTTTCCAAAGAGGTACACCATCCCGAAATGCTAATTTACAATACAGAAGCCTTTGGCGACCTGCCCGCTTTTTTGGAGACTTTTATCTTTTCAGTAGTTGGTCTCAATTATAATGTAAAAATTTATTTCTTATAAAATTTGCGACCTGAACTAAAAAAAAAGTCATGAATTATTATTATTATTATTTTTTTATTTAAGAAAATGCTGAACAGAAGAGTGGGTTGTTAAAGGCAGCTGGATTGGAAAATCACACTCGGGATCAAAACAGAAGCTGAATATCTCATCCATTTAATTGTTTTAAAATGTCTTAATAGCAAACGAAAATCAAATTTAATTTCATCAAACACACAAATATAAATTAGTAAATAAAGCATGCTTTCAAAACTAAAACGAGTATTTTGGCATATGCATTCACTAAACCTTTCTAAACTATCCAAAAATGGAACATCAATTACATAATTTGTGAAAGATGAGTTCACACAGCACTTTCGCTTCTAAAGTTCAGATGAGAATTGTTAGAAGGACGTAAAAGAAACGCAGGAAATATTTCAAAGCCGTAATGATACGATTGAACTTATGCTCTACTTGACGCACCAAAAGGATTTATACAGTGAAAAATTCTTTTTTAAAATCATCCGCAACCAACCGAAGAAAACTAACATCCTGCGTCCATAATTGAGAACGTTCTAGCTTCTCGTTTTGGAATTAAATACCGAAGCAAATACATATGAGATAAGAATAACAAACAAACAAATAAGTAAAAAAAAATGATTATTGATATTTCAAATACTCTCAGTTTGTAGCACGGAAAACTGTATGGCAAATGAAAGCATTTTAGCTCTTAGACGCAGAATTTTTACTTAACATATTTCCCATAATTTTTTTCATTATTTTTTATTAATTTAGGTAAAATAAAAGTAAAAAAAATACATAGCATAAATATTTAGCATTTTAATATTTTATTGTTGTGATAAACAGCATGAGACACCGGTGTTTTTTTCTACGTCACAGGTTATATCTTACAAACAAGAATCACTTCAAAACAATATTTTTTTTTTAAATTTGCAGTTATTTACAACTATTTAGATCTAAGAGAAACAGTTATTCATCATTAAAATTTCTTTAATTTACGAAATCAATTATTGATATATTTTAAGTATGAATGAAATTGTTTTTTTTTTATTCATATTCAAAAAATTTTTTTCCGATAATTAAACAGATTTTCTTTAGTTACTATCAGACTGTTTTATATAATTAAAACTTTTCCACAATATACTTTCGCTTGTAATTAGAGCTTCGGAAAAATATATATGAAACTGGGTACAAGCGCTAAATACATTAATCATTTATATTTTCTGTTGATTTTACGAATTGTCTGAAAAGTGAATAACTATAAACAATTGAAATTTAGTAGATAACTAGATTTAAAAAAATTTAGTAAAATAAAAAAATATGTACTTTTTTTATAGAACTTTAATTCGGGGTGTGAATTTGCGTGACCATTTCCATAAATTATTATTTTTTTTTTCTAAAATTCGCAATTCTACGATTTGTGTGAACAATTTTGAAAATAGAGATTTTTGAATTTTTAAATTTTTTGCTGACAACAATAATTTTAACAACAATATGTACTTTTCTGATGTTTCAGAATTGAAAATGAAACATTTAAAAGAACAAATCAATAACAAAATGACATGAAAATAGCTCAGACATATTCCATTTCCTGTCAAGTACACTGTTAGAAATTTCTCGGTAAAAATGCTTAAATAGCAATTTATTTAATTGTTATTTTACCATATTCAACCAAAACAGTCAAAGAACTATAAATAATTATTTTCAAGATGTTAAGTTTGAGAAAAAACGTTTATTGATTGTTTTTACTTAATACGGTTTAACAACAAGAATTCTATCCGCTCCAACTAGACCCATCTTATGAAGCCATGTTTGTCAGAACTGGGTACATACTGTAGCTGAAAGAGCTAATCTGTCAATCTCATGACCGGCTGAATAGGGTTTCGAATCTCAGATTTGGCACCACAATATTTCTTCCATTCCATCAATGCATGAAGAGTTTCCAGCATCCTGCACTCCTCAATTGGTGACCCTGGGCCATTAGAATACGAAATTTTGATTTACGCATAAATGCCACAGCCCCCACTAAGATCAAATGTATGTTTATGGTTTAGAAACTAGACTAGTTGTTAAAACTATGTGGTTACAAAATCAGATAGTTTTGTATTCATAGATTTTTAACAGTCGCAAATGGTTTAAAAACTTTGAGGGTCAAAAAATGTTCCCAACCATAAACGATTTGGATAGTCGGATGGACAGCCTGCTGCCTGTTATTTTACCGTAATTTAAAAATGAAAATTCTAAGAATGTAAGGTGGCCTTTCCATACCTTTGATTTAAAATTAATAGAAATGACATGCCATCTTAAAGAGCAACAAGAATAAAAAAAAAAGAGGAAAAAGTTTGTTTAGCCTTCTTAACCAGAAAATTAATTAAAACGAGTTGGTAACGTAGGTTATTGCACTGGGCAACGAAATTTCTAAATCCTTTGAGTTCAGAAACACGTAGAAGCGCTAACAAACGAAAGGAGTTGATGAACTGCGAAATATTATTCAAAATAATTTTAAAATATAAAATATTTATAAAAAATTCAGTTGATTTGATATAAAATGTTAATATTGCACAACACTAAAATATACAGTTCTTTTTTCTATTCTTTTGTATGTCTTTATTTTATTGTTTGTACCATGTCCTTGTCTTTCAGTGCTATAGTGTATATATTTCTTATCTCACGAAATTTTCAAAATTTCTAGCGAATTTTGTTTATTGATATTATAATTATATCCCTGATTTTTTTAAAGAAAAATAGTAAAAAAAACTTTTAAAGGAATTTTCAAAGTTTGAAAATCTTCCAACAGGCGGTTTCACAGCCAAAGGGGCTATTCAGGTTAAGATTCCAAAATTTAAAGACCAACGACTTGGTGGTAGCTATGTGATTAGCATTGCGCACAAGACATCTTTACCTTCCAGCAAACTGGTACCTATCGATCGGAAGTTTGGTAGTTTTAAAGTCTCCACCGTGGAGAACCGCGATCCCTTATAATGACAGCTCAGGAGTCACGGTGGATCAGGTGATAGAGCGTTCACTCTCAGGTGATCCAGTTTCGAATCCCAGTGGTGGCTATTTATTACGAATCCCGGCTCGCACCGATCATGGTTGTGATTTATAGATATCCCCAGTGGAAGCAGGATAATGGGTTTGAATATCCATTCGTTCGAGCTAATTATGGGAGGTTTCCCTCTGCATATAACGCAAATGTGGGTTAGTTCCATCAAAGGCTTAAATGTGGGGTAATTAAATCCAGGAGTTTCCTTGTCTTCTGGGTTATAGGTTCACAATTACAAGGTTCCGGAGTTGAATCTTGATTGTCGTAAACTCAGAATTGTCTAAACTGTTAAATGCCGGTTATAAAATAAAATAAAAATAGAGTCACCACATTGCCTTAAACACAGTAACATCGCTATACCAATTTGTATATAGCAACGCAATGGTGAAATATTTGATTAAAAGTAGCTTGTCTTAAATCTTAAACTTATAATAATAAAAAAACCATTGTAATCAATTTTTAATCTAATTATATGTAAGAAATTTCTGTGAATAAATATAGTATAAATTCCAGAATGAGCAAAAATTTTAAATGTAATACAATTTAATGCCATACTATAATATTTGTAATCACATTTGTCAAAATACATCGACACTTTAAAATTCACTTGCAGAAATTTTATAATTAATCCTATGCATAAAAAATAATAAAAATTAATTATAAAATACTGTTCAACAAAACATGAATAATCATCTTTATCCTTGGCCTAAAATGTTTAAATATAATTGTTTAATGATTCGAAGAAATTAAATAAAAACTAGTTGCTCTAGTAAAAATATTTTGAAATATGGCGAGTAAATTAACTTTTTAATTAAAACATAATAAAAAAATAGTATGAATGGTGAGAATTTCGAACAATGCAAATACTGGTAACCACGAATTAAAAAGTAATAATTTTACAGGTCAATAGATTTTCAGTCTACCTTTTCAATTAAACAAGACTATAGCAACGTTTCAACCATAGGGTTACGCGAAAAGAAAAATATAGTAATTTATCTTAAAAGAATGCATTTACAATTTCAATTTAAATTGAACTATATCAGAAAACAAAGCGATTCTAAAAGCCAAGTAATTACATAGGCATGAAACAATGGTTAGTTTTAAATTTCAAAGTAAAAATACTTTTAAGAAACAGCAATTTCAGGATTGAATTGCCAGAGAAAATGTTTTTTTAATGACCTATAATGTCTTTTTGAAAGTTAACTAATATACTTCGTCTATCTATTGGCATAGATAGACTGCATTTCTATGCACTTGTTACAATAGATCATCATATACTAGGAAATGTAGTATTAAAAAGTATTGGAATTACGATGTTTTTTTCGCACTATTTGTAAGAATGACAATGGATAATGGTCAGTAGTTTAACAATGATTTATAGAATATTATTTCACATGATCATATGAAGGTTTTAATATAAAACGTTCTTATACGATTATTTATTAGTATTAAAACAATTTAAAATTATAATGTTTTGAATTTAATGGAAAATGTATTAGTGGGACATTGTTTTGAATCACGGAAAATTTCTTAGGATAAAATAATTATATATGTTTAAAATCTAGATAGATTTTTATTCTCTTTTTAGACGCCGGAGCTTAGCATATGATATTCACTTCACGATGTTAAATTGCGAATAAGATAATCATGCGAGTACTGAAAATCTTCGGTACTGCGCAAAAAATGTATTTTTTACAAATTTAAATATATCATAAAGCTTTATAAAATATCTCATTGGTTCCAAAAGTACTGGAACAAGCTATTTGCTCTAATATGTTACTTATTCAGAGAAAAAATTTGGTTCAAGACCAATCTATTCAATTCTTAATTTGTAAAGACAAATATAAAATTGGAGGGCTTGAACATATATAATAAGCCACGTTTCTGAATTATTTATAAAAATGTGAAAATAAGACGTTTTTCATGCATATGATATTCACTTCACGATGTTAAATTGCGAATAAGATAATCATGCGAGTACTGAAAATCCTAGGTACTGCGCAAAAAATGTATTTTTTACAAATTTAAATCTATCATAAAGCTTTATAAAACATCTCCTTGGTTCCAAAAGTACTGCAGCAAGCTATTTGTTTCAATATTTTACTTATTCAGAGCAAAAATTTGGTTAAAGACTATTCAGTTCTTAATTTGCAAAGACAAATATAAAATTAGAGGGCTTGAAACAATATAATAAGCCACGTTTCTAAATTATTTATAAAAATGTGAAAATAAGACGTTTTTCATGCAAGCATTCTGACATTTTTGTGTGCTGTTCTGTTATTCAATGGAATGAAATATGAAAACTTATAAAATACCTATCTGAAAATAATACTAAGGCACAATTTGGTGTAAAAATTTCACTTTTGGAAAAAATCTGACTTATCACTGTATATATTATCACTATATTGCTCACAGCTTTCCAATTCTTCCAACAAACATAGCAATTGTTTTATTGGAAGTTATTCTTGAAACATTCAGAAAAAAATTGTCTTTTTAGTTTTGATATGTCTTTCATAAAATATAAAAGTCTAATTTTTAGACAATTTTTACCATTTGAAAAGAAAATATTAGTTCGAAATATTAATGTAGACATCTCACTTTTACACATTTAAGTTGAAGGCATTTAGCGGATTGGATACTCTATCATATCACAGCGCGTATTAAAATGTTATATGCTTTCATGAACTTTTTTTCTCAGAAAATACTGAATTGAAATACTGATTTACAATAACTTTTCTTATATTTGGTTCTTTTTTATGAAGTTGTGGTTTATTTTATTTAGTACAGATTTTATTTCATTTATTTACTTTTAAGTACGAAAAAAAATAGGGTATCGCCGATCTAAAAAAACTGAATTGGACTATTTAATTTCATCACGTATTAAGTTATATGAGAATTCAAACAGATTTTTTCCTTTTAAAACAATGAGAAATAGAAAATATGCATACTATACTAAACAAAGCTAAATAAATAATTTTGTAGTTTGCTTTGATGTTTTATACTATACAACTAAACAAAATTCAGCAAACTACACAAACCAAAAAGATTTTACGAGCAAATTTGTTAGCAAGGGGAGAATTAATCTATATCCAAAGCTATTAAGTTTACGATGGAATAGTTTGCAGTGCAATTGTTTTTAAGTAGTTTATAATAAAATTTTGTTATTTTCTATACGAGACGAGGGGAAAAAAATTCATTCGATGCAATTTTGAGTGCGAAGGAAATGAAATGATATATATATATATATATATAAAATTATCCTGATACATTTTTTTTATTCTTTACACTAGAACATCGCTCACTCTCTTTCATTTCNTAAATACATTACAATTTCAATAGTTTTCAACCGCTATAAAATTAGTAAACCGAAAACAAACAAATAAATAAACGTGCGTAGAAAACTTACTTTCAGTTAGGAGTAAAGAAAGCTACCTAACGGAAAATAAGTGCTGCTAAATAATCTCTCTCCTAAAACAAAAACAAAAGACATTCTGATCTTTGTCACCCCCAACAGTTAAATAATACTTCTCAGTTGAGAAGAAAAATTTTGTAAACAAAGCGCATTTATTTATATTTTCAATTTAAATATTGCTAAAAATAGAAAAGCATATTGCTGGATTTACTACAAACATTGCAATATTTTTCGCAACTTAGCAGTTTTTGTTTAATAACCAACGTAGAAAAACTCATATTACATTTCAAAATCTAAGAATAAACTCGCAAAATGCTTTGAAACGCATCTAAATAAGCATCGATAGCCACTAGTGCGTTTTGCTATCTATAAAGTAAATATGACATCAATTTTATGTAAGTTTTTAAAAATTATGTAGGCATGTAATGAACAAAATTATAAAGATTTCCAGACAAAGTATTTTTGTTAATATTTTATTAATTTTACCGTTTAAAAGAAATGTAATGTAGTAAGATTTAGTCATTAGCATACAGCGAGAATTACATACAGTTGGAATTAAATTCCAATGATAACTGATTAGTGGTAAATCGTCAACAACTGATAATGTTAATAAACAATAAGGAAATAGGGTTAAAAATTTACTAACTATAATAAAAAAATTGATATTTTAAAATAAATTTTAAAAATGAAATTTATCTGCAATTATTTACATACATTTCATAGATTCGTATCGATTAAAATAATAAACCTGGGTACACCATTTTGTTTGGAAACTGCATAAGTTTGGACATTACATTTAAACATTTCACTGCATTCTACAAAAATTCAAAGTCAAATAGTAAAAGTGAATAAGATTTTTTTTAATTATTTCTAGTTAATTTGCAGTTAAAAAATCATTATGTTTTAGCATTGATAGGTGTTTTAAGCAACAATCATTTTAAAATATCTATAATTTGTTAATGTATTCGAGGAACATTTATTTATAGAAAAATAAAATTCACACTTTTCTTTTTTGAAATCAAAAACCTTTAAAAAACATTATTAAGTGTGTTTAAAAATACAACAATTGCTTAAGTTTTTCTCTAAATTTTAAATTATAGACAAATTTTATAATAAATCAATAATAGTGAAAAGTATTATTTGAACAGTCAAAAATATCCTAGATTTTACCTTAAAAGATCAGAAATAAAGTGAAAACGACACTGTTAAGAACAAAAATTTTATTTGACGCATAGTCAATTTTATTTATTTATTTTTAAATTTGAAAAAAAATAGGATATTGCCGATCTACAAAAACTGAATTGAACTGTTTAATTTCATCACTTATTAAGTTATATGAGATTTAAAAAAAATTTTTCTCTTTACAAACGGTGAAAAATGTAAAATAATTATATCATACTAAACAAAGCTAATAAAATACTCTTTTAGTTTACTTCGTCACTTTATACTAAACAACTAAACAAATTACAGTAAACAACGCAAACCAAAAATATTTTACGAGTAAATTTGTTAACAAGGAGAGAATAAATGTTTTTTAAGCAAGACTCGTTTTCAAATATCGACAATTTGTTGATGTATACAAGGAACATTTATTTATAGAAAAACTAAAATTTAATCTTTTTCTTTTTCGAAATCCAAAAATCTTTAAAAAAATCATTCAGTAGTGTTTAAAAACACAACAAATTTTAAAGATTTTTGTTTTAAATTATAGCCGAATTACCCAATAAATCCGTCAGAAATATCCCAGATTTTAACTTAAAAAAAAAAATCAGCAATAAAGGGAAAACGAATCATTAAAGTGATCAGCAATAAAGTGAAAACGAATCATTAAAGTGATCAGCAATAAAGTGAACGAAAAAATCATTAAGCAGTGATTAAAAATACATCAAATTTTAAAGATTTTGGTTTTAAATTATAGCCGAATTTCCAAATAAATCCGTCAGAGAGGAGCCGTCAGAAATATCCTAGATTTAAACTTTAAAAAAAAAATCAGCAATAAAGTGAAAACGAATCAGTAAAATGATCAGCAATAAAGTGAACGAAAAAATCATTAAATAGTCATTAAAAATATATCAAATTTTAAAGATTTTTGTTTTAAATTATAGCCGAATTTCCAAATAAATCCGTCAGAGATGAGCCGTCAGAAATATCTTAGATTTNAAAAAAAAAAAAAAAAAAAAACTAGCAATAAAGTGAAAACGACAATGTTAAGAACAAAAAATAACGCAAAGACATATTGTAAAACTAGTGCAAAACACTTAAAAATAATATAAAAAAATGAAAACTAAAAAAAAATTGAAAATTTTTCGGAGAAAATTAACACAAACTAATGTCAATAAATAAAAGAGAAGATAGACCCACCTATTCACGGAGCATATATCCGAGATGAGAGTTACCGAAACTTATGCACATGCACACCTATTGAAATCCGTAGTGAATGAAAACGCACACACTATCCACTTAGTCTTGCCCAAGCAAAGCAAGGACACATCGACAAAAAAAAATAAAAAGTGAAATGAGGTCATAGAGCGACAACGCTCACAGGAGTATCGGGCTGACCATCTCTTACTTCAGGTACGACAGTCCAGCTTTCTTTTCAGAGAAGCAATGAGGATTGGAAAGTTAAAACATTCACGACTTGTTAGAAAATATCGCCTTGAAACCGGTCTTATGCGTAGTCGGTTTTTAAGAATCACGCTTCGGCGATAATTTCGTTTCAGTTTTTCATCTTTTGCTTTTGTTTCATTTTTATTGTTTCGTAGTAGAATTTTTTTTTATATCATTATTTTTTTTGTTTGAGATGGGTGCTGTCCCGTGGGTGAAAATCGTTTAACAGTTTGGGAAGTAAAGCGATGTGGGTTTTTTATGTTCCCAGAAGTAGTTTCGGTTTTGGCGTAGGCGTATTTTCTAGTTTCGGTATCGGGAAGGGGGTATGTGCCATTTAAGTGAAGGGTTCTCGAGATAGCTTTTATATACTTTTTTTAGGGTTGTGGAATGTCAGATGGAAAGTTTTTGTTATAAATAATTTGTGATAAAATTTGAGATAGGACAGCGGAGTTAAAAAAAATATGATAAGAAAACGAATCTTTTTCATTTTTATGAGATTTATTGCACAAGAAGTGAAAACAAAATTGCGTATCCGAAATGTGTCATTACTATGCTTTATTTATGTATTAATATGATTATATATTGTGAGTTCCAGAAATACTCATTGTTCCCTCGGCGATAGTTCTCAGCGAATTAATTATAAGTATAAAACAAACATACATTGCTCAAAATTTAAAAAGTGAGCGTCCTGAAATATCTTTTGACCTAATGATCTGATGAGTTGGAGAACGTTACCGTAAACATGTTAATTAATTAGTGAAGACACTATTCTAAGTAACGAAACAAAAGCACATACTTTCTCTGAATTAACAAGCGCTTTTTTTCGACGAATCTGAATTCTTGACCATTAGATTATAGGAGGTAGCCACAATCTGGAAAATATGACCCCGAATGATTTAATTATTGAAAAAAAAATTATGGGAGTTTAATAGTAATTGTATCGTAGGAGGCCCCTTTCGGCTTCAAACCCAAATTTGGTTTAAATCGATCCATATATAGAAGGTAGAAGGAAAAAAAAAGGAAAACATTTGAAGTTTGTTCCGTACATTTGAAGGAATTCCTCAAAGAAGCTGAATTGCTATGGAGATTTAGAATAATTAGAAAATGTGTGGGTCAAATTGGTTTTAAATTAAAGCAGAATTCTCATAAGAAGAGATTTCTACCAATTGTATTTCACATTACTGCTAATTTCAACAAATTGTAATGATCAAAAATAGATTTAAAAGAAGAAAAGTAAAAACGAAACGTGATTTGTAACAATCAAAAAGATATCAAGTCAATACTTTTCTTCCTAAAAATAACAAAATCAAATGTTTGAACTATATTTAAGATTCACCATACTCAGTTATAAACAGGAATTCTTTGAGAAACTATGCATTTGTAATAACTACCTATAAATATATAATAACTATCTATTTGATATCTAACTTGAATTAATATTAAAGAAAATCTTTCAATTTTTGTAATGGTGTGTGTGTATATATAGGGGAGAGTGGGGTCAATTGTAACAGGCTACGATTGTAACAGAGCAAAAATTTCGAGTGTCGGTGTTTTAGATTTGGTCCCTAGGTGGCGCACAAGGTGTATTTGATGAATCTACATGTACACCCCTGCTGGCAATCATTTTTATGTACTTTTGAAAGAGTTACATCACAAAAGATATTTTCAAGCTACGTAAGTACTTTTTTTGGAATTAGAATATTATATTGTAACAAAGTAATTTTGTTTAAACAAATAAAAATTATTAACCGAATATGTAATTGGACACCTTAATTAACATTTCAATAAAAAAAAATTAGTTTTGTTAATTTACTAGCATTGTTTTTGACAAATGAAGCAGAAATGGCGTCTTGGGGACGATTGTAACAATAAGTAAAGGGACGATTGTAACAGCTGAAAATAAAGAATCTTATGTTTACAAACCATTACTTAACTCTTTAAGAACCACCAATAGTTTCCTATATCATTTATATTATGTTGCATGTGCATTATTTTATTTGTCACCTTTCACAACATAAATTAAAATTTTCAACCTTTTAAAGTTAAAAGTTTAACCCTTTAGGTCTCTGCTCATTATTATTTTTACTCCTAAAATATCACTACTATTTTGATCAATAAAAAAATATATCACAACTATGGTAATATATATAATTATCTATGTTTTAGTTGAATTTATGAACTGTTACAATTGACCCCGTAAGTATAAAAATGCGTTTTTAAAGCAGCAAT